>NW_007930851.1:110850-136813 GCF_000280675.1 Beauveria bassiana ARSEF 2860
GCAGATGGAAGGCTTACATAAGTCAAAGTGCCTGGAGTTAGCTGAGGTTGACCCAGATCTGAACTACTTCTACGGTGAGATAAATGCCGTCAGCTTCGACACGCATACAGCCAGCCAACCCTGCCTATGGTTCATCACTGTCTCGGCAGTCGAAAAAGTGCCGAGTGCCAGCTGAGACATTTTCCACAGAAGGACCTGTGTCGTAATATGTACATCTATGTCCGTAGCTATGCTGTGAATACAAATCGCCGTTTTTCATGCTGGTCGAGCCTTACTGTGGCCGATATACTTCCCCTCTGCCGTCATCCAGGCTTAGTACCAAATCAGCATCCGCAAGCACAGCTTCGCGGTGACTAATTATAATCTTGGTACACCCTGCAAATGCTTCTCTCATCAGGTGAAACATGCGTCCCTCGGTATCTTCATCCATGCTTGCCGTCCCTTCGTCTATCAAAACCAACTTTGATCTCGTAATCTGCCTATGCAGCATGGCGCGTGCAAGTTGAAACAGCTGCTTTTGTCCAACTGAGAATCTCATGGCGCGCATTTCAGCGCCCAAGCCACCGTGCCTCAGAACGTGGTCCCAGAGCCCAACTCGTCGCAGAATCCCAGCCAACGTGTCATCTGTCGGGAAGTTTCCCGGACGAGACGAAAACTCGAGAGGATCCATATTAAAGCGAACGGATGCCCCAAATTCGACTCCACTTTGCGTAATGGTGGTGATGCGATTTCTTAGTAAGTTGCGAGGGATAGTCCGAAGTTCTCGGCCATCTATATGGATGCTGCCGGTATACTCTAGCAAATGAAGCAAGGCTAACATCAGAGAGGTTTTGCCACTGGTAATTGTTGTTAGAAATTTGATGTGAGCCTTAAATAGAATGAATCAAGACGTAAACTGGTGTTCCTACCTTCCAGTTCGGCCAACCAGCCCAACCGTTTGTCCAGGTTGGATAGTTACTGTTATGTTTTCGAGCGCAACATGCGGTTTTTCGGTATCCGCTCTAGGATGAGTTTCGTCAGCCTCTCTCGCTGCAAGTCGGGCGCAAAAGTATTGTACTTATACATGGCGCTGACGCAGTCCAGGTCAACCCTGCCAGATAGTGGCCATTGATCAGGCACATCCTCACATTTCTCTTCGTCATCCTCTTTCGGCGTCATTCTGGCAAAGTCTCTGATGCGAGCGACAGCGCCAAAGGTATTCTCCATTTCGACAAAGAAACGGACAGTCTGAGAAGTAAAGTCGCTGAAGGAGATGAGACCCAGCAGAGCCAAGCCCATTGCGGAGGCGGATGTAGTCTTTTTGAAGTTGAGTGCCAGACTGACAATGCACACGGCTGCAGTCGCCGTAACAAAGTCCATGACCGAAATTAGCCATTGCTGAATGGCAAAAAGAAAATAGAGCGGTTTTTGGGACTCATCGAGGATGCGATACAGATGCCTGACGAAGTCCTCCTCCATTTGAAATGCACGAATATGCTCAATACCGGTGCTACTCTCGGTAGAGTGGCTGACCAGCGTCTTTGTGCTGTCGAGCTCCAGGATTCTTAGTTGTCGAGAGGTACGCAAGTAAAAATGCTGCAGAACGAATAATATAAAAAGGAACAGCGGTATGATGGGGGTGGCGTAGGTCGCACCCGATGAGATAATGCTGACATCGATCAAGAGCGATACAAAACCTAATCAGATTAGCTACACGTTAGCCAGGGTAATGGGACCATGTTACGAACCCCAGATAGTCGGCATGATAGCCATAGGTAACTCTTGTGTTGCCATAGACGTGTCTTGGCTGAACCTGTTTAGCAATTCGCCAGCATCTTGCTCTGTCAGAAATTCGAACGTGGCTCTGTTCGTCGCATCCAATAGTGCCCAGTGCAACGAGGTAGCTGATTTAATGTTGATGAAATAGAAAAAGGCGCTAGCAAGCCATATTATTAGCAGAAGGAGTAGGCCTATCAGTCACCGATTAAACTTACTACGCCTGCAAGTATGATAGAACAGGTGCAATGAGTCCTAGCCCGGCATACCCGATGTAGTACAGACGATTATCGGGATTATCAGCCAACCAGAAACGAACATAGATTCCTAGCAGAGCAGCATGTTAATAACAAAGGGGATAAATGAGACGTCGGGGGTTGGCGTACGAGGCATTTTCTCAGCAACAGCGGCGATAGCAATACTCGAAAGCCATAGTATCACGCAGTAGAGCCCCGCTGGTCTGAGGAAGTACTTATACAGTGTGAAATCTCCGTATTTCTTGTTGGATAAATTGTCTCGTGCGCCGCTGCTCGCGGTTGGTATGACTTGAGGTGGCTCAAATTCCTTCTCAGTGGGCACAGCTGTAGCAGCAGCAAGTTCGGCTTGAGAGGTGCTCTGGCCGCCCATTTGTCTCGATTGAATATCATTATATGACTCTGATTCGGTCTGAATCTGCTCCAAAGACCTTATTTCGACTTGACCCGTGTCGTCCAGTTTATAGATGGCGTCTGCATCCACCAGGTGTTGCCCTAGGATATGATTAGCGCCACACACACGCCGACACATGAGCAAATTGGAGGATCGCGTACTCATGCTAGTAGTCATGACAATTGTGCTCGCATTATCTGCCAGATAATGACTCTCCGAAAAGAGTCGGATCCGAATAGTCGACGACGTCTCCCTGTCCAACGAACTGAATGGGTCGTCCAGGACAAGAAGTTCGGCCTGGGTATACAGAGTGCGCGCAAGAGACTGCAAAAATTAGCGATTCGAATGTACTCGGCAAGTTGAAGAACTCACAATTCTTTGCTTCTGTCCCCCACTAAGATTGCAACCGTCACTTCCGCAGATTGTTTGATCGCGGGCCGGCAGGCGAGCTATATCGACATCTAATGCACAGATGTGTAAAACTTGTCGGTATAAAAGGGCATTATAGGATCGACCTGCCATGATGTTGTTTTGAATGGTAGTGTTTTGTATCCAAGGCACTTGGGCACAATACGCAATGGAAAGTGACGCAAGTGTGACTGTGCCACACCTGGTTGGGACCTCACCAAGAATAGTCCTCAGTAGCGTAGACTTGCCAGAGCCGACTGGACCGTAGACCATCGTAATACCTCCAAGAGGGACATGCATAGACACATCGTTCAGAATGGAGCCTGACAAGTCTGTACAGACCGACACACGGGTGATTTCCACAGGATAGGGCACAACTGAGGTGGTGAGTCGCTGGCGATTACGCAGGTTAGACGAGGCCTGAGATACAGCACCGGGCAATAGATCATCGGTGTCGACGACGCCAGCTTGCAAGGCAAAGCATCGGGCATCTTCCGTTTCTGAGAGGTTGAGATAATTCTGGATGCGGACGAGGCAAGCAAAGCCACTCGACCAGCTGCTCAAAGTTTGGACAAAAGCAGAAAGCGGACTAGAGACTAGAGTGACGACGGCGAGCGTCGTGAAGAAGCGCGCTACCGAGATGGGCTCTGACGCTCTTGTCCAGAAGATGGTACCGGCAATGACAAGAACCGGTGTCATAGCCGTCGCAAAATCTCCAATACCGAACGTCGCCGCGATTTGGTGGCGATTTGTCATGGATACATCGATTTCGCTTTCAAACTGTTTTTGGAGACGATTAGACAAGACAGTATTGAGGCCAAGCATCTTGATGTCTTTGATCTGCACCAAAATGTTGGAGGTTGCTGCAATTCGATCCTGCATGTGCTCATTCCACTTTCTGCGGGTTGCTATCATATGGCGAGCAACATATGCAGAGCCAATGCTGGTAATGACGGTGGGGATAATGGTGAAAAGGGTGGCGGCACCGACAAAAACAGCCAAGATTCCTATGCCAAGACCCATCTCGAGCAACCGGGCCCAACTCTCATACGAAAGCGAGATCAAATGGGTCACGCCAGTAACATCGACATTCATCAAGGTAACGGCAGCAGCCTCGGCTAAATCATCGGCTGGCAGCTTGAGCGACTTGTGATAGATGGCTGAAATCAGAATGCCTCTGACACCGATCATTATTTGGTTTTTGAGGTGAATGTACCAAGATTTGGAGACGGCCTTGCCGACATAAATGGCTGTTGTGGCGAGGATCAGGCCTCTGATGAGACCGATGGGCGATTCTGTATCTGAAGCCACAGCATTAACCACATCCTGCAACAAGAATGGCTGTGCAAAGTTGAAGCCAACGGCTAATAGCCGTGGCAAAATAATGTACAAGAATGGCCAAGGCATAGTCAAAACGCAAGCTTTGATAAGAGCCCATCTCGACACTTTATTAGTCTCGTCCCAGCGGCGCTGAAAGTGCTGATAGAGGAGCTCGGCCTCGAGATGTGGCCCAACGCCAGGGAGAACATTCATGGTAATTTCTCGGCGGAACCCGAATAATAGGAGCGGGTTGACCCATAGTAACAAGGATCGATTCCAGAAGCCAGCGAGAGCCTCTTGCCCTAGTGAGGATCGCAGAGCTTTGGACCGAATCAAATTTCGCTTAGAGACTTCTTCGAGGCAGATGAGAACAAGCTTAAGGGCAGGTAGCGGAACGTGCAGTCGTGCGATGGATTCGAGCCCGTTTCGATGAAAGTAAGTCCAAGTTGTACCAACGTCGAAGATCATAGTCAGAGTCAAGGCCAGGCCAAGGAATGAAGGCGGACGAAGAAAATACAGGTGGCCAACCACGACCATGATGCCCATGCATGCCGCGCTGATACTGGTCATAATGGCAGCTGCCTGGGCCAGCTGGGACTCGAGCGCGGATTGAGACCAGAGCACAGCGTTTGCTATTTGTATCCCAACCATGGCAAGGGCGCAGAAAATCTTGATCCATAGCAAGACACCAGATCGAACGACGTTAGTACCATGGAAGAGCGTGTAAATGTAAAAAGGCGTTGCAAAGACGATGACAGAGGCAGGAATAATATGGAGCATGGTATGCTCGAAAAGCAACGTAAAATCAAAATGGCCAAGCAGCCGTGGACCGAATGAGTCGTCCATGATATATACAACGTCGACAGGTGCGAACCTGCAACTTCCAAATATTGGGAGCAAGCCAGAATGCGGGAGAGGATAACAGATCGGACGGAGATGTGGGCGGCAGCGGGAGAAATACTCCAGCTGGCATGGGTGGGCGCAGTTATAGTCAGAAGATGTGCATGCTATATTAAACGACTGGTTTGTGCTCATCCATTAACGGCCAAACAAACCGGTGGACCCGTTAGATGAGCTTTGCTGGGTGGTGGGCAAGACTGAGGGGGACGGAGGGCATGCTGCATGCTGCATGCTGGCTGCATGTATGTATGGCTGTATGTATGTAGGTATGTATGTATGTATGCATGTACTCCGTAGTCTAAACAGCCCGTAGCCCGGAGAAATACCTGAATCCCACCTTCCTGGTTAGGCGGCTTGGACGCATCTGTTTCTCGCCGTGTCCTTTGCCGCAGCACTCCTTAATAGTTGAGTGATGGCAGCAGTCGAAGCCTGTCAGCTTGGGGTGTGTTGCGACAAGTCGGGGACTCCGATCACCCCTCTCCCGCCCGCGTCTTCTCTGGGGTAGCTTCAAGTAATGTGTTTGGCAGCTTTTGGATAGTGCCCTTGGGGAAAAGTTCCAGAAGTCAGTACCAGACGGGTTTAGAAGTTTGTTGTTGATGCCAAATCCATAGTGCCCCCCCCCCCAAAATCAGAAAACCATAGATGACGCCGCCCCAGTAGGCTCTGCGTCATCGTCATCTGCCGGCGCGCCATTCACTTTAATCACATAGTGGCAACGGATGCTGAAATTTGACCCGACCACAGCAGCGGCTGAGTGAGCCTCGCCATTTCTATGCAATGACGCGCCTGGTACGCGATTATGGATGTGATGGAAGCTATACTTTGTATTCAGAGGCCACTTCCCGAGAGCATGGAAGTTGACGCTATTATACACTGATCAATAGAAAGTACAGCGCAAAGTCTATGTGTAGTCTATCATCGAAGAAGAAGAAGGGGAATATGTTCCCAAATTGTCAGAGCCTATTTTGTGCCCAGAGTTGCGTCTTTATTAGCACTTTCCTCCTCCAATTCATAGGCACCAGAACTATAGATATGGCCTGCCATTCTGCCTCGCAAAAGTAAATTGTAGTCTTTGGAAGGCGGTGAGACGGCTGTAAAAAAAAAAAAAATTCAGCTTTCGAGCCCCATGTTACCAGACACAGCTCATGGTTACTAACCGGGAAGGCCTTGTGCCGTTGTAATGGCCATGGCGAGATAGAGAGCAGAGTGCCAAAAGTGCATGTTGGGCTGGATTGTCTTTGATTTGCGACCTGCAGGAGTTCCGAATATGCCGGCTATTGTCTTGCGATTTGGGGATGATGTAGCCCAAGTACAGTACTCTGCAGCAGCATCAGAGTAGGGAGGGGGGGGGGGGCAAGATAAATAACTAGAAAAAATAAACTAGAAAAATCTCAAAAACGGAGACTCGCTTCGGAGCCCCCGGCCTGGTAGGCTGTGTTCCCGAGTGCATTGGACAAAGACCAACTGCGACGACACATTATGACGGGCGGCTTTGGTGCGCTGTTCAAGGTCCAAGTCTAGTGTAAATGATTTGTACTACAAGTGATACAAATGGCTTGAATGGGTGTGAATGATGAAAGAACTAGGGGGGGAACATGCCAGCGTGTTTGCTACGTGTTATAAAATAGCCAGCCAACCACGTCAAGTATTCCCACCAAGTATGTACGTGATAAAGTGTGGCCATGCCCTGCTGCTGCTGCTGCTGCTGCTGCTGCGCCGAGATGAATAGCATCGAAAACATTTCATCTGTTTCAACAAAGGAGTGCATGCATGTTTCATGCTGCACAAACTCGCCCAGTATCCCGGTTTGTTGACAACTGGTCTCAGACAGCAAACAGGCTTGCAGGCCGGTTTTTTGTCCACACGGCGCTGATGATCGAGGGCTGTACTGTAAGCGCTATATAAACGTCAGCTCAAAGAGCTTTCGCCAAGCCAACCAAGCCGCAGCTGATTTCGAATCGGGTTTGTCGGGGTTGCGAGGGGCATGGCAGTGCCTCGTGGCGGGTGGGTGGGAGAAAGAAAATGGATGCCCAAGGTAGGCAGAGGGGTGAACTTGGTTGCTTGGCCAAGTCCAGCTAAATACAAAAATACCTACCTACTGGGCTGCCACAGGTTACATCCAGAGCAACGTGACCTGCATATGATGATGGCTGTGACGGCATTGCCAGCCAGCGAATCAACGGCTGTGGCAAGACGCTTTAGTAGGACGCTGAAAGAAAGGTTTGAAAAAAAAAAAAAAAAAAGAATTGTCTGCCGTGTCTGCCTCCCCTCTGGCTGACTCTGATTATCTTGACTGAATGTTTCAGTTCTTCTTGTGCCGCCGTCGCCTCGATCGCGTCGTTTTCTAGACACGACACTGCCCAATGTCCCATGTTTGATGCATACCACCAGCACATGGTTATTGCTAGTGTGTATCAGTATGGTGGTATGCACGACCGCTCAATGTTGGCTTAATCAATTGCAGCAATTCCTCCGCGGTCCACACCATCATCTGCTTGCGGACCCGGCGCGGATACGGAGCACACACCCCCCAGGCCCCCTTTTCCCCTTACCCCCATGGGCTCTGGGGGACAAAAAAAACTGTCGCTCATTATTGATGGATGCTGTGTTCTTGACCGCAGCTACACACCAGAAGAAGCTAATGAATATTTTTCAAAATCTAGAGTATATTCTTTAATCAAGCTCGAGCCTATAGAATTTTTTTTTCTGTCATTTTAGAGCGGCTTGTTACTATAAGTTTGGCTGGCATTTGAGCCCTCCCCCCTGCTCAAACATCTATATGGGGGACTGATGCCAGCGACAATAGCACCTTGTTTGCTTGTCTCCCGATTTCATCGCGCAGTGTCCAACCCGAGATCCTAATATGTATCGACCCTCTATTGTTTCACACGTCGCAATATCGCAATATCGCAATATGCTTAAACCCCATCTTCCAACCACGTCAAGTGGTCAAATTGCAACCCTCCCAACCTCCCTCCGCATCGTCTTTATTAGTACCATCAACACCAACGCAATACCGGTGCTGCAGCCACCTGCAACCTGCGCCTCCCGCCACACATCGTGGCAGCACCTCTTTGGAGCCCAGCGCGTGTTCCCTAGGCCCAAGGGGGTAGCGCATCATGACAAGGATTGGCAGGTCGACTAGGGTATTATCGCTCTGTCGTCGCTCGCATAAGCAGGCCGTCAATTCGTCGCCTTATTTTTAGCGTCATCCACCTTGGCCCACTATCTTCGCTTCACCCCATTTCTGTCGAGATACGGGGAGGGTGCAGAGCTACCGACTTATGAGGAAAATCATACATGTTACTTTAATTTTTTAGTCTTTGCTCTCACAGCACAGTCAGGCGGGCCAGGTTATGATGTAATTGGTTATTGGTACCAACTATTTCCTAAATCTCGTCTTTTCCGCAACCAGATGTGAATCTTGTCTTTTGAAGACGGTGTAATAATTCACAGAATAGACTTGGCAGGATCAGGAGCAATAGAGAATGTATAATTATATTAATAGCTTATACTTCTATATATAATAATAACTAAAGCTTAAATTCCGTGGCCCTCGAAAAGAGTGTTGCGGAGGATGGCTTTGCCGACGCCCAAGGAGATGACGAGGCGGCGGTCTGGATTTAGTCAAGGTTAGATTTGATCTGATAATGGAATAAGATAACAGCGGGGGGATCTACTAGTAGCCATGCTCGCAGTACTGTGTAGGAAAGGGAAAATTGGACTTGAATCACGTAGACGCTGGCAAGCAATAGTACTGTCATTTAACAAGATTCAAGTTTAATTAGGAGCCGATAATCTAACCGCAAGACATTCCAGGGATTCGAGACTCGAGATTTTTATAAGCTAAAAATTTTAATCTCTAGTTACGGCGGGCAAACGCGGCGCCATCAGCATCACCATTCTAGCCACGTTCTGTCCTATAATTGGCGCCACGCCGCCACGATTACTGATTACGAAAAACTCTGATTCTCTCGTATGAATATAAAAAGGCCCATTCTAACCTCCTAAAGGCCTTCTCTTGTCTCGTCTGCCGTGGGTCGGCTTCCTTCCAGCCGACCCATCCAAGTCCAGTTCGCTGATGCTCACCACTCCCGTGCTGACCTCTTGAGCTTCGATACATACGACGGCGAGGTCAAGCGCAGACGGCTAATCAAATTTTTACGGTGTAAAAAAGAGCCAAGAAACTCCAAAAAAGGAGGGCGAGAGACGAGTCTTGGCGTGACTAAAGGCTTCGAGAACGCCAGTACGAAACGTCTTGAGCGTCGATACATCATGGAGACGGGCATGAAGAGCTCCAAGGCAGCCTTTCATCAAGGTCATCAACTATAGGGAAGAAGAGAGAAAAGAAAACTCAGAAAGGGGACGGCGAGAGACGAAACATGTCATGACCAAGGGCCTTTGAGTACACCAGGAAGAAAAGAAGTGATCGCTGATCGTCTTCTTCCTGTCGCAGCGTATAGCTCCGAAGCAGAATGAAAAGGAAAGCATTTTGGCCCCGGTGAAGTGCAATGCCGGGGACAAAAGAAGAAAAGAAAAAATCGCCCTCTGGAGGCAGTGCAATACCATGGACAAAGAAAAAGAAGACAACAAAAATTATTCCGCGGTACCTACCGGACCAGTGACAGTTCAAGGGGTTAGTATGCCTCGCGCAGGGCCTTGAAGAAGGTCACCCCCATGTCAACCTCTTGAGCGTCGATACATCATAGGACGGGTGATTCCTCCGTCGGAATAATCATCTATAAGAAGGTTGAAGAGAGAAAAGAAAATTCGGAAAGGGGACGGCGAGAAACGAGTTTTATGCCACCCAAGGCCGTTCCTTCCTTTTCCATATGAGCGCTCGCTTCCACAAAGGACATGGCTGCCAGCTGGCAGCACATCCGGCTGGCTAAGTCATCAACTACCAACAGGAGCCAGGAAAGGCCGACTTTCCGCGGACAAAGGCCTCACTGGGCAGCCAAAAACTCTTACCTACTATTACTTACTGGGCAAGCGGCAATGCGGCCGATAGGCAACAGCTTGACAAGCTCCAAGCTCCATTTCTGGCCACTACCGACGCCAGATGCATACCTGCCTTGTGCCGCTAAGCTACCTACTTAAAAGAATGGGCACGTGCCCTTGTTTGGAAAATCACTTTGCCAAAGATGCTAATTGCTTTCATACAGTGGCTTAGATCTGCTCGTCATCTTTTAACAACTTGAATCCGAACAAGAGCTTTCGCGCCGTCCCTTGTCGACTTAGACGCCCAAATGGGAGCCGGCTCTTCTCTCGACCAAATTGCCATGCCGCACCGACCTACATCTGGCTATTCTGGTGCCAGTCCTGGTGACTGCTCACAGACGCTTGTGCCACGCATAGAACATGCCTCGCCGTAGATATTGAACGCCTGACCGGCCTTTCTTCCGACTGCTGGTGTCAGGTGCTCGCAAGAGACACAGGGCATATATTGGATGATAGAGATGTTCCGCGCGTCAGCTGCCATTGCTAGATCTTTCGTGATCTCTACGGTCGAGTGGTTAACCTATCGCCCTTTGCTCTCACAGCTGGCCACGCCTGTCGCTTATTGTGTCAAGCATGACGCGAGAAAAGACGTTGCGTCCACACAGAAACTACCGGTACGCAGCTCGCCATCCAAGGCAATAAAGATGCCTCGTTTCCTAACATCTATCCATATAGGCAAAGACTTTCAAGTCTCATGACGACATCCTCAAGGGCCACCTTACACCCTTACCATCCAACGAGGCCATCTTTCCTCAAGACGAAATACACGTCTCTCTGCCACTACTTTCCCAGCTGGCTCCTCCATCGCTGATCACGCGACATAAAAATCGACACTTCTCGAAAAGTTCGGACGATCCTACTGACCCTGTCATAAAGAGTCTTCCGCTATGCCATAAGCTGAAAGGGCCAAGTTCGAAATGGATTATCGGCAGATATCGCAAGTGTAGTCTTAGTCAAATCCTGCAATATTGCCTTTTGTTAAAGGATAGTGCTCAGTCAAGGCATTGTGTAAAGAACGTCCGTCATTAATTCTTCTCTGTCCAAAAAATATAGACAGTGAATGCCAGCTCCAGCGTTGTTAGTTCGCTGCCACCGAGTTCAGATAAGTAATCCACCCACACAATCGTCTTCAGTCCGAGATCTGTTAGAGTAATTTTTTGATTGGTATATTCTCTCGGCTGGCTACAGTGAAAGTCAATGACCTCAGTGTCAAGAATCAGCGAGCAGATTTGATATATTGTACATGCGAAGTAGAGGCTCCCATCTGAGACTGAATAAAGACACGAGCCGAGCGGTGCCGGAATCAGTCACATTTACCGCGTATCTTCAAGAAATCAAGTGATATTATCTCGATCATAAAATATAGACGATTGCGAATACCAGATTCGTCAACACGAGGATTTCTAAAAGATGCTCCCTTGCTTTCAAGAGGGAACGGGACGTGTCTGCACGCACTGAAGCACCGCTGGCCACGTCTCGCGCGACTGGAGGCTAGCGTGTTTCCACTCATTTTGCGAGTGACAGAGTGTTTGTTAAAGATGTATGCAGTGAGGAGAGAAACCTTCGAGCTTTTCCCGAGAAGAATCGTACTCTGGCCGATGCTTCCCAATTGACGAGACGGAGAGGCGACTGTGGACGAGGATTTTCTGGCTCACAAAGTAGCGCCGCCAAACGGCACGGCTGCAAGTTCAAATCTTGCCGAATGCGCAAAGTCATCTTGACAAAGCACCTGCGAGTTGAACACGAAACGGGGGATTTTTTTCTTCTTGAAATATGCAAATTCCGTTGCATGTCGTGGTTGGGTACTGATGGCCGCTTTGAGAAGGTGCACTTCCCCGCCACCGGGATTTCGCGTGGCTGTCAATGTTAGCAGTAGTTGGCCAAGCTCTTTTCTGTTTGCGCTCGGCCATTCCACCATTCCGCCATTCTCTATCACGATAATAACCCGTCATCAATAACGGCCAACATTTATTGTCAAAGAAAGCACCTTTTATCACCTCCTCTTTCCTGCTCATGAAATTGCATCTTTCTGACATCAGACATTACCCGATACTCGCTTTGCTCTGCGCAAAAGCCTTCGCCTGAAGATGGAGGACCAGTTTGGCGGCCGCACCGACGACGATTTGTTCTTCGACGAAGATTTCGAGCCAGTCGACGGTGTAGCTACCATTGTACACGACGATGTGCCCGTCCGAATTGACTCACGCTATATCACATATCCAAGCTCAGTGCCTCATCCTGCGGATATCGAGGCTGCGCTTGCCCCTCTGGCTGCTGCTGAAGCCGCCGCTGCAGCAGCAGCAGCAAATAAAAGAAAGGCACGTAGAAGACGCAAGTCAAAGTCCCCCAAGCAGCCCGTACCGCCACGAGGAGGTCTCGCACAATCTAGATTCGCAGAGAGGCCAGCAGCGAATCCGCCGAATCAACAGCAGCGACATCGCGAGCCACATCTACCCGACCCATCCTTGTCGACCGCGAGCCGAGACCAGATAAATGGCGAAGGTAGCTCCAGTAGTGCCACTGCGAAAGCTCCGGCCCCTCGCGACCGGCAGAACAATGGAAGGAATCAGGGAAAGCCTTCCGATAACTCTATTGATGCGCGGGCGCAGTCCGGCGCGAACCCTCGCCAGAAGTTGACAGAAGAAGAAATGACTGCCAAGATGGAGAAAATGAAACTACTGTCAGCAGAGAAGACGCGCAAGTTCGAGAAAGCCGAAAAAGACGAAAAACAACATGCAGAAGCCTATGCGCGCGGAATGGAAGAAGCGCGACGCCAGCGTGCCGAGGCGGAAGAGAAGCGGCGACAAAATGAAGAGCAGCGCCGCCGCCTGGAAGAGGAGCGTACAAAGAACCGAGAACGTAAACTCAAAGCCATAAATATGAAGCAGGACGGGTGGGACCAAGGCAAGGAGGTCACGGTTGAGGAAGATTCGCGGCGACCGGCGCGTGCAGTTAAAGCCTCTCACGGGTCAGGCTTGCGCGGGAGCCGTTTCGCTCCGGACTCGAGCGAAGGCGACAAGACAGTCACCCCGAATCGGACAGATGACGAAAGGCCGTTTGATGAACGATCTCGTCGCGGTGGACGAGGCAGAGGCAGCCGAGGTGAGGGACGAGGCGGACGGGGCGGACGGGGCGGACGAGGTGGACGAGGAGGCCGTGGCGGAGCCGCTGGCAACGGCCGAAGCCCGCCGGTAGCTCTCGTGCCGAAAGCTGAGGACTTTCCGTCGCTACCACCTCAAACAGACGCTCAAAAAGGTCCTGCGGAGGGCGATGAATCGAAACCTGCCACCCTGGCGCCGTTGCCTAGATTCGCACCGGCTATCGGAAAATGGGAAGATGACATGGAGTTTCTGGACGAGACGAATAGCGCCGCCGCTGCACACAACTAATGTATAATGAAAATGACTGTGTAACGTTGAAGGATTATAAAGGTAGGGTACACAAGGGCATGGCAAACAGACTGTTACAACGGGGGCAGCGTCAACTATTTTGGTTTAGGTATTCTGGTTCAGGTATTTCGGTATGACACACAAAGCAAACAGCGCATACACCCACTTCAGTTTTTATGCTCAATGCACAATCTTTAGAATCCCATCTCGCACAGCAGATCTCACCGGCAAACCAACCAGATGCGGCAACAGGGTATATGTAAAGAGTCGCAAGCTCCCAATTAACTCCGATATGTACAATTTTTTGAAATATTTTGCCGAATAACCAGTGTCCGGCAGCCCCATCAACACCAAGTCGCATGCAATATCCACTCGACCAAGTCTTCAACGTATAGTACAACCTGCCATCCGCCGCCTACCATCCGCCGCGATAGCCGCGACCACCTTTGCCTCTGTATCCTCCTCCGTGCCCTCTCGGTCCCCTTGGACCGCCGCCACCGCCGCCGGGACCATCATCGTCGTGCATCGTCCTAGCCCTAGTCTTCATTTCCCTTGGGAACGCATCATATGTCTTGCGCATCTGCGCAAAGCCCAGATGCATCTTGCCGTAAAAGTGATCCGCCAGGCGGCGGTCGTTATCTAGGCGACTGAGGTACGCGCCGCACACGTCGCAGACTTGCAGCTTCTGGTGGCCCGAGGGTCCCGAGGTATCCGCGAGGGCCTTGAGCTCCCTTTCCTTTTCTGCTTTTGCTTGCATGGCCTGGCGCACGCGGAACAGCTCGTCTTGCGCACGCGAAACCTCCGACATGGAGCCGAGTATCTCGACCTCGAGAAGACCGTTGTGAATAGACGTGTTGAGATCGGAAATCGCTTTCAACTGTGAGGCAAAGGAAATGACGTGTCAGCAAAAGGTGTTGAAGGATGCAGCGTGAACACACTGAGTTGTGCTTACCATGACATTGGTCTGTCGAATCTCTTCTGGCGTCTTTTTTAAGCGCCGTTGGGCAGCCTCGATGCCTCTGTTGCACTCGTCGATATACTGGTACAAGTGTCTGATATAATCATATTCGAAACCGAGCTTGCTCTTTTCGCGTTCAGACATGGCGTCGTACTCGGTCTTTAGAGCTTCCGAGTGGATTTTCGGGCAGGGTCCCAGGTCCTGCTTCGTGTTGGTGAAGAGAATGTGAGGACATGTGCCGGCAATGTAGGAGCGACACAGCTTCGGGTCGGAGAAGGAAACTTTGGCGGCTTGCGACGTCACGGATGCGCCCATGAGCTGCTCGAGCAGCTTTCGTTGTTCCGCAGCCATGGTTGAGACGCGATGCGATTGTGCTGAGCCTTATGCAACCGATGCGCAAAGATGGCCGGCAATTCGGATTGTTTGCAAGTCCAAATATACGAAGAGATAATGCTCAACAAGTACGACGAGTGATGTTAACCCGATTCAATGTCGCTTTGTAGTGTCCCACGCCAAAGCGAGTCTGGAAGGCAGACAAGATATTGCCACCTCTGACCGCCTGCCAGCGCCCCCACGGCGCTTCACTACAAGGCACGCCACGTCGCCTGGCAAGCCCGTATCGCGGCAAGCTAGGCTGAGAGCTTCCTCTTGATGCGCTCCTTTCCCTTAAATTCGCCAGCCAGTGTATCGGTCTGAGATGGAACTTCTGCCGCAATCAGCGCAGAAGATTTAAAGTCTTCTTCTCACAATGGCGCGGCTATTGTCACTCCTTCTTTTCCTTGTTTCCAGCATCCTTGCAATCGCTTCCACCGACTATCATGAGCAGCTGAATCTACGGCCATTGCCCCTGTCGGGCTTGCTAGCGAGCTTCAACTTTCGATCCAACATTACAGTAGACGACTTTGAGACGCAAAATTTTAGAATCTTTCCCAGGTCGCTCGCGCAAATTTTACAATACGCCGGCACCCGCGAGCTGCACTTGCGATTTGCTCTAGGGCGCTGGGATACAGAGACGTGGGGAGCGCGGCCGTGGGATGGACGCAAAGAGGGTGGACAGGGTGTCGAGCTCTGGGCATGGCTGGACGCGCAGTCGGACACCGAGGCAGATAAGAAATGGCTGGTTCTGACCAACGCGCTGTCGGGGCTGTTTTGTGCCAGTCTCAACTTTATTGACGAGACCCGAACCATCCGCCCCGTCATGTCTTTTCAGCCCGAAGGCAACCACTCGGATGCGATACTGGCCAACACGCGGCTACTGCATGGAGTGTTGCCGCATGAGGTTGTTTGCACGGAGAACTTGACACCGTTCCTGAAGCTACTCCCATGCAAAGGAAAGGCTGGCATCGCGAGTTTGCTTGACGGCCACAAGCTATTCGATGCCTCTTTTCAAAGCATGGCCATCGATGTGAAGCCAATCTGTGACGCCGATGGAAAGTGCGTCTTGCAAATGGAGGAAACGATTGACATGGTACTTGATGTGAATCGATCAAAGCGACCCAGAGGTATTTACACGGTTTTGTGGTGTTGGGTGTCGACTACGCTAACAAGGGCACCAGACAATCCGATTCCGCGACCGCCAAATGAAAACGAGCTCGTCTGCGACACATCCAAACCCTACCATGCACACGACACCTGCTTCCCCGCTGATCACATGCTTGGCCAGGACTGGACATTGTCACAGGTTTTTGGTCGGCCCATGCAGGGCGCTTGCCCCCTCACAGACGCCTCGGTGCCGCCCGTCTGTCTGCACATTCCCCATTCGCGAAGCGTGTATTCTTCAGACGGGTCGCACGAGATTAAAGATGCCGAAAGCCCCAAGCGATGCTACACCATTCCTGCGGAGGGTGAATTCACCCTTGTCCTGACGCAGCCCGAGGTGGTGGTTGAAGGCAAGGGCCTCGAGGTCAATGACCCCGAAACGCCGATACTCTTTGCTGAGCGCAGTTTGACAGGCTACGGCCAACAAAACGGCGGCGTCCAGGCCATCCTCACGAACCCTAGTGACGAAGAAGTCGAGTTTGTCTACATGGAGTCGCTACCTTGGTTCATGCGCATCTACCTACACACCCTGTCCACAAAGATATCGTCTACTGGCTCCATGACAACAGGCCATAATGGCAGCGACATCATCAAAGAGATTTACTATCGCCCGGCGCTTGATCGCGAGCGTGGCACGCAGCTGGAGCTTCTTGTCCAGATTCCGCCCCGCTGCACCGTTTTTCTCACCTACGACTTTGAAAAGTCCATTTTGAGGTACACAGAATACCCACCTGATGCAAATCGCGGATTCGACGTTGCAGCCGCCGTCATCACAACCCTGCGGCCAAAGGCCATGAGCCTGCGCACCACCGGCCTGCTTCTCTACTTGCCCACACCGGATTTCAGCATGCCGTATAATGTCATCATCTTCACGTCGACAACCATTGCGCTCGCCTTTGGCGGCCTCTATAACATCATTGTGCGCCGGATGGTGGGGGCAAATGAAGTTGCGCCGGGGGCACTGAACTCGAAGCTTGTTAAGCTCATTTCACGTATAAAAGGGAAAACCGCAGTAGCGTAGAATCTTGCTAGATGAATTTTCTGTTTGGCGTTGACATGAGCTTGTCTATTTCATACTTTTGAAATATAAACCTCTTTCAAGGCATAGTCATGCGTGAACCGTTGTCTTTGAACAAAGTATAAATATCGCGTGCTCTATCGCGTGATATAGCACGCAGTATATAGGTTCTGTTTTGTAACTCTGCATTCAATCCACCGCGTCCAAGGCGCCAAGGATTGGCGGCGTCATGGCTGTAGTTGACGGACAGCGTTTATTCTATTGGATGAATGCTACTTGAATTAACAAATAGTTCACTCTGGTTCAGCTAATGAGGCGTAATCGGGATCGAGCTCTAGCTACCACTTTTCTCTCCCGACACTGGACTGCTCTTGTCCTCTTCCACATCCTGACTGTTTACTTCAACCTACACATCCTCATCCCCTCCGACGAGAACCCCAGCATAACAACCTTGGCGCGTAGACGGTCTTGCCGATATGGAGAGAGGATCGTCGGGCACTGTATATACAAAGTCGGGTCAAAGCAACATTATTAGCTGGTAATGTGACATCTCTCTAACAGTTATCTAAATGCATTTCTAATGATCAAGCAGCCACCCTAATCTCTCTATGATCTACATATATACCTGTTCCTGGGCCGTGATGGCGGATTTCAAGACACGGACAATAATGTCCAGTTCCTCCTCTGCCACCGTAAACGGCGGTGCTAGCAAGACGTGGTCTCCCCTTCTGCCATCCACAGTCAACCAGCCAGGGTAAACTGCCACACCAGCCTCGAATGCCGTCTGCTGAACCTGGATACCAAACGAAATCAAAGGGTCAAACGTTTCCTTGGTCTCTTTGTCCTTGACAAACTCGACCGCCCAGAACAGACCGCGTCCTCGAACATCACCCACCGAGGGGCACCCACTGAGCTCTGTCCGCAACTTGGCCTCGAGAAGCTTTCCCATTGCCGCGCACCGCGCTACAAGGTCATCACGGCGCACAATCTTTTGCACGGCCAGCGCTGTCGCGCATGCGACAGGATGTGCCTGGTATGTATGCCCGTGGTTGAACGAGCTCGTTCCTCGACGGATGACGTCGACTACTCTCTTGTGAGCCAGCACGGCGGCAATGGAGCAGTAGCCGCCACCAAGGCCTTTTGCCACGGTAACAAGATCGGGCACGACATCTTCGGGCTCAAAGGCAAAGTACGTTCCGCAGCGGCCTGTGCCGCACATAATCTCATCCAGAATCAGAAGAATGCCGTACTTGTCGCAGAGAGCCCGAGCACCACGCAAGTAGCCAGGCGGCGGTGGTACGCATCCTGCGGTGGCGCCGCCGACAGATTCGGCGAGGAAAGCAATGACTTTTGAAGGCCCGACTGCCAAGAATTCGTCTTCGAGCTCTTTTAGAAGCCGCTCGGTGAATTCTTCCATTGTTTCCTCGTCGAGCTTATACCGATACGCATAGGCGGGCGAGACATGCGAGACGTGTTGGTAGCCAAAGCCTTGATATGGGACCTTGCGGGCCAGGTTCGACGAAACAGAAAGCGAACCCATTGTGTTTCCATGATAGCTCTGTTGCCGAGACACAAAATGGACACGATCCGTCTCGCCCTTTTCGAAAAAGTATTGCCGCGCGAGCTTGAGCGCCGACTCGACCGCCTCGCTGCCACTGCACACAAAAAAGGCCTTTTCCAGCCCGTGCGGGCTTCCTTGAAGCATAAAGTTGGCCAAGTCTTCTGCTGCGGGCGTCGTGTAGGATTGCGTGTGCACGTAGCCGACTTTGCTGGCCTGACGGAGCATGGCCTGGGCGACTTCCTCGTTGCCGTGGCCGATGATGGCTACGGCCGCGCCGCCGCACGCGTCGAGAACGGTGCGCCCGTCTGCGAGATGGAGCTCGAGGCCTTTTGCAGACTCGACCATGGCGGGCTCTACTTTGAGGGACCGATGCATCAAGTGCGTGCCCTCCTCGGTTCGCGTCCCTGTCGCAAGAGGAGCGGACGTGTCGGCATTGCTGTGCGGAGACATGATACTAGGTATAGAACGAGTATGGCTTCGTAGTT
The DNA here is from genome assembly GCF_000280675.1 of Beauveria bassiana ARSEF 2860. Classification (NCBI taxonomy): domain Eukaryota; kingdom Fungi; phylum Ascomycota; class Sordariomycetes; order Hypocreales; family Cordycipitaceae; genus Beauveria; species Beauveria bassiana. The sequence goes on from NW_007930851.1 coordinate 129,833, forward strand.
CTGATAATCTAAAAGACATCTGAAGGTAGCCATCTTCTTATATTTATGCTTATCATGGCCTGCAGTTAACTTGCCCATCAACTGGCCAGAGACCCGAAAACCGACAGCGATACCGGCACTCTTCTCATGACACAAAGGTCGCCGATTAAAGGGCGTAACGACGACAAAACTGGAGCAGAATGGCATTTAGTCAAGTTTACTTCTTTTCTAGTGCCGTCGTCCATCTTCTTGACCGCCTGAGCCAAACTCGGTTCTGGCTCGGCTCTGAATGATGGCGGCCCGCTTCGCTGATTCCCAAAGAGGCAATTCTCGGATTTGAATAACACCATTAGAACCGACGTACATGGGGACGTAAAAAAGATGTCGACTCCGAAGCCATTAAAGTGGACTCCAATATATATATATATATCTTTTTCTATTGCTTTGATATCTCTCTATCCTTGTATCAAGTTTTTTTCCTCCACGTTCCATCAAACATGTCTGACAAGAAAAGCTCGGAGCGGCCAGAGCCTTTTGCGCGTGCGTTACAGCAATCCGACGAAGAGAGTGGTCTGGAAAACAGCCATGATGCCACAAGCAAAGAAGAACAATACTTGGACGGTTGGAGGGGGTGGATTGTTGTCGCCGCCTCGTCTTCTGCCCTATTCGTGTTTATGGGCGTGATATATTCGTGGGGTATTCTGCAGGCAGACTTGGCACGTAAATCCAACATGTCGCTGACAACGTTGACGTTTGTCGGTTCATTGGCAACATCATTCATGACTTCGATATGCATCTTTGTCGGAAAAGCTGTCCGCAGATTTGGATATCGGGAGACTGCCATTGCGGGAGCCATATTCCTCGGCCTGGGGGAGTTTGCATCGAGCTGGGTCACCCATCACCTCGGCGCACTCTTTGTCACTCATGGTGTCATTTTCGGCGTTGGCGGTGGCTTGACAATCTTGGTAACTAAAGAATCAAAATGGCAAAAAAAATCATCTAGTTTCCTTTTTTGCTAATTCGTGTTATAGCCGTGTTCTACTGCACCTTTAAAATGGTTTCGCAAGCGCCGTGGTCTCGCCACGGGCATCGTTTTTGGTGGTGGGAGTCTGGGCGCCGCCGTCATGGGCGTCGCAACAAATAGCATGGTGGGCCGCATCGGTGCTCCTTGGACTTTTCGAGTTTTGGGATTCATGCTGTGGGCAGTCTGTCTTCCGGCGGCCTGCTTATTGAAGCAGCCTGCTTCTGCGCAGAATTCGGTTCCGAAACTTCAATGGTAGGGCTTGCTTGGCCGTCCTAAAGTCGACCAAAACTTAGAGTGCTAAAACAGAATTAGGCAACGATTCAGAGACGTCGACTTTCTCATTGTCTTTTTTGGTTCCTCTTTGGCTTGTTTTCCGCTATTCGTTCCTCCTTATTTCATCCCCGTCTTTGCCCGTTCAATAAGTCAATCGGGAAACACTGCCATTATTGGCTTGACGATTTGGAATATTACGTCTACATTTGGACGGGTTTGCGCTGGTTACACTGCCGATTCTTTGATAGGGCCCCTGAACAGCTTCCTCGTTTCCATGATTTGCTGCGCAGTAAGCTCATTCGCCATTTGGCCTTTTGCCTCCAATATGGGGATTCTGGCCGCATTTGCTGCCATCAACGGCATAGGCTGCGGCTCCTTCTTCAGCTTGTTTCCTACGGTCCTCGGTTCCATGTTTGGTCAAGAAAATACAATGGGAGTACTACCCCTCATGTGGGGAGGGTGGTTCTTTGGTTTCTTTTTTGTGAGTTTGAAGGAATTCACTTTTACCTTGCTTGTACTCGGCTAACAGTCTCAGGGAACCCCAATCGCCGCACAGCTCTATGCGTTGGCGGGATCAAGGACCGACATTGCCGCATACCGGCCTGCGGCATTTTACGCAGGGGCAATGTCAGCCATTGGTATCATTTTCTTCCTTGTATTGCGTCTACGAAAGACGAAGAGAGTATTTACGAAGATATAAACCTGTTTCGGATAGCATCGGCACGTCGCGTAATTGACGAGGCAATGAATGGGGCGCGCACCATGAAGCTCGCAAAGTTGAGAAAGCCGGCCCAAAAAGAATAAAATGGATACATATGCAGCGATGACTGGTACAAATAGCATGACTCAAAACTGGATCCAAAAAAAAAATTCATTTATTATTTCCGGGTCGCTATGACAAGCCCTTCAACCGTGCTCGGCTCATCGCCACGGACACCGACGACCCACCCGTGGCCGGTTTCGGAAAACATTTGTTAGATTCTTTCCCGAGAAGCATGCATACATTCCCGAACGCCACTTCCATCCCCCCAGCCCTATCATATTATATGCCAGTTACCATAAGCTGGCCGGAGACATCTCCGCCATGCGAACGAGCCTGTCGTGCGACAATTGTCGGTAGGTGCTGTTTGTTCCTTTTGATCGAAAGTTGCCCAACATTTGACGGAGATTAGAGCATCCAAAGTAAAGTGCATACACGCTGGGACCGCACCCTGCCAGCGATGCCACCGGTCAAACATAGACGGTTGTGCACTCAGCTTGCCCAAGACGACTCCAATCGGAAAAGCGAGGCGCAAGAGAGCTCGACAGAGTCAGGTCTCGGTGACACCGTCCGACGCTCAAGATGAGGAAACCTGGGTGAGCACTTCACGGCAGCAGAGCGAGGCAACCGTCTCGCCGAATATAGTCACGGACCGCGAAGCTGGCGGGCTTGTTCGTCAAAGAGAATCTTTGACCGAGACTCATCCGTTAGCAGATCAATACGATAAAGATATCGTTGGCCGTCATATCCGCAGCCTGCCACCGGGTATCGTGATGAAATGTCTCAATGTCTTTACAAACAAATTCCCAGAGCTGGCAATATTACATCTTCCTAGCTTCATCTCCGAGCTTCGCTCACGCGGTTCAAAAGAAGCCATCGCCCTGTTGAGCGCAATCTTGGCGGTGACGCGCTCTCAAATATGCGTCTTGAATGCGTCTTGGGGAGACGGCCTCTTGCATCAAGAGCATTATGCTCTGTACGCCAAAGATCTCTTGCGTCATCTCATGTTGCAGTCTCCGAATGTTCAGGTAGTCCAAGCATTGCTCGTCATTACGCAGCATGAATGGGGCACTAGAGACTTTCACAAGGCGTGGATCTATTGCGGTAAGACTGCAAGAAAAGGCTGCAAAGGGGTGAAGACGATACTAACTAGGTCCCGACTAGGAGTCGCTGTTCGAATAATGCAAGCTCTCCATAGCCTGAGGGTGGCTCCGTATCCTTTGGACATGACTTCGGAAAGGAAGACGGACGCTACTTCGGAAGCCATCGAGACTCGCACATACTGGGCTTGCTTCATCATGGACTGCATGGTCAATTCGGGCACGTACAATCCACCGATGCTGTCAATGTCGGAAATGAACAAGTTGAAAATTCCGCGGCCCGTCGGCGTGGTCGAATTCGCGTTTGGGCCGGACTCGTCTTCTCGGGCGCCACGCAGCGACGAATCCTACGCCAATCACACGACGGGCATACTCGACATCACCCAAGGTTTTGAGATTCTCGTCGCCGGGTTTGACATCTGGAAGCAGCTGATGGCCTTTATTTTCCAAGACGGGCGCCGCGCACCAGGCATGTGTGCACCTCCAAACTGTCCATGGGTGCCGGGCTCGCCATGGTTTGTGTCCCGCAATCAGCTGGAGAATTGGAGGGCAAACCAACATCGGAAGCTCTATTACCCAAACAACTCGGTAGCGGTGCACATGACACTAGGATATGGCGAGACCTTTACGTATCTCAACCTCCTATACTACGTCAGGTAAGGTCACGTCAATTCAGAATCATCTGCAGTTCCTAATCAGCCGCGTCTTATTAGTACACTGATGCTCCATCGAGAGTATTTCCCGTTTCTGCCGACGCTCGAGTCAACGCCACAGGGTCCTGTTGATCATCCCATGCTCGAAGCCACAGCTCCAGAGGGGTGGTGGGATGAAAGTGCTCGAATCCTGTTCGGGGCGGCGGAAAACATAGCAAGGATCCTCCACGAATCTTGCGAATGCGGCGTGCATTTAATGACGCCATTCGCCGGCTTCTGTGCCTTTTCAGCAGGCTACCTGAACCTCTATGTCTACCATTTTCCGCGGATGAATCTGTGCCGAAGCCCGCAAGCGAAAGCATGCATGGACATGTGTCTCGACTATCTAAACGAGTTTCGAAAAGTCTGGACAATTGCAGACGGATGGGTAAGTTTTTTTCCTGTTGTATCGAATCCGAAATCCCATGTCCTGACTTTTGTCATCAAGATCAAGACTATTCAGCACGCTTCGCTATTGTATTCCCGGGCAGTGGAAAATCGGTCGCGATACCAAGGCAGAACAAGAACTGATTTTGACGTGCTGCATCAGTCGATTCATGAATTTCGCGGCATTGATCGATCGGATCAGCATACACAAGAAATTGATGGGGCCGATATATCCCGCCATGCAGACGCTCAGAGGCAGCCTGTTGAGGGCATCGTCCCCGAGGTCGATACAAATACGCTTCTGACGCAGCTGCTGGCAGAAGTGAGCAGCAACCTTGACGAGCAAGGCGCATGGTCGCAGTGGTGGCCGCCCGTGGAGGAGGTGTCTTTACCACCGACCAACTGAAATTTTCAGGTAGGACTTGAACAGAATATCCATGTATTCTGATGTGAGTATAAAGCAGTATATTGATATAGACGTAATTCAGCAGCCTTTAACCCTGCGGCAACATGTCTATCTAGAAACCTCATCGAGCATGGCGGACCTCGAGATTGTCAAAGGTGGCTTTTGTCTGAAACGCTCGAACACCATTGGTGCCGTGTTTAAACTTGTCATCGGATACAGTAAAGCTAGCAATCACATCACGACCGTGCATGACCTTGCAGTCCAAATGACTACCAACGGCGCGAACAGCCACATTGTACACCTTGTTGGTGTGAATCGGCGCGTCGACTGTCTTGATTGGGGTCCAGCCACCGTCCGCACGGCCAATGACAATCTTGCCGCTCGTGCCAATGCCCAGGTAGTAACCACGGTACGCATGCGCACCTTGCTGCAGATCCGTGGCGCGGAATATGATGCCCGCGTCGCCGGTGTTTTGACTGGGAATGGCAACGTCGACGGCAAAGTACTGGTCGGTAAAGTTGGTGTTGAGGGCAGCCTTGGCGCCGTCCGAGGCCATCGTCTTGAGCTTGCGGGAGCCCGTGTCCCAGACGCCGCCGTAGGTGGACCAGCCAATCATGTTGCTGTCCTTGAAGTTGTCCTGGACGCCCATGACAATGGGCTCAATGGTCCCGTCTTCGCGGAAACGCAGGCGGTCATAGGCCAGGTGTCGGTCGTTGCCGTCAGTGCTGCCGAGCGGATGGCGGTGGTAGACAATGTAGTGAATGTCAGTGCCGGGGACGGTGATGACGCCGTTGTGGCCCGATCCCGTGGCCACAGCCAGCTCCTGCTGAAGAATCTTGTCCAGCCGCTTAAAGGGCCCTATCGGGTTGTTGGAAATGCCATAGGACACGGCATAGTCGGGGCCGCCCCAGCCGCCCTCGCTCCAGAAGAGATAGTACTTGCCCTTGCGCTTGAACATTTGAGGCCCCTCGACGTAGTTTTCCGGCGTAATCTCCTTGTACTGGTCGCCATCAGGGAAGGTGCCGACGCTAATCATGTCTTCGTTGATGCGGACAACATTTGCGTGGCCGTGGCCACCGTAGTACATGTAGGCCTGACCGTCATCATCGATGAAGACGTCTTGGTCAATCGGCTGGGCTCCGTTGTAGTACTGACCTATGAGAGGCTTGCCAATCGGGTCTCGATATGGGCCTTCGGGGCGATCAGCCACGCCGACACCAATGCCACCGTATTCGTCATTTGTTTGAATGTCGTTGGCGGCGAAGTAGAGATAATATTTGCCGTTGCGCGAAATGGTAGCCGGAGCCCAGACTGCTCGCTTCGCCCACGGAAAGCTGGTCGTGTTTAAAATGTTTGGATGTTTGGTCCAGTTGATAAGATCAGGCGATGAAAAGGCGTCCAAAAACGTCTGTGCATCGTACGGGCGTGAGTAGGTCGGGTATACCCAATGCTCGCCGTTGTAGAAGTCGCTGTCTGGATCGGCGTACCAGCCGTCGACAAAGGGATTTCCAGCCGGATTGGTAGCAAAATCGAGATCGGAATCAGTCTGTCTACTAGCAGCTGACATTATAATTGCCGCAACAATGACAGAAATGTTCATATTCGCAATTGTAGAAAAGGTTGACTACAGTCCCAGACGAGGCACCAAGACGTCCGATGTCAAAGAATGGTATCGCCGCAGAGAAGGGTCACCGCCATCGACATTATATAAAGAGCTTGACCATGGGACTCTCTGCGGAGTGCAAAGGTCGCTTCACCTGCCAGATGCATACTAGTTAGCGTGGCTGCAGAAGGATGCATCGTGCAAGTTGAGCCCTACGTGGAGGACTTTGTCCAGAGGTCGACTGTCTTTGAGATTGAAACCGCGGCTTTTTCAAAGACGTTACAGGAAGTCTGATATCGATTGTAGTGCGTAGATGATGTTGAAAAGATTGAACAGTTCCAAAATGGCCCATAGAGTGTTTTTTTATGCAAACGCGACTGACTCTTTTGAAACTCGGCTCGTTGACAACACTTTAGCCCCGCACCCCGCGTCTGCACGATCAAGGTAGCCAAGATGCCGACAGCAACACCAGCCCTTGCAAACGGCCCTTTTATTGTGAATATACAGGTGCGCTCACTCACTCTGGCTAAACATATTAATAACGTGTCTATGGAAAGGCCTGAAAATGCTCCAGCTCCGTGGTAGTCTCTAAACGTCTTTTTACTATCCATCTTGTACTCGGTACCCTGGAGCAGGTTTCTTGTGCACAGTGTCGAGGTGGTATACTCCTACGTTTTCTTTAAGCGGACGCAGATTTAGCGGTACTGCAAGGTTGTATCGTCATGTTGCTTAGGAAAATATGTTTTTTTTTTTTTTT
>NW_007930851.1:136913-235193 GCF_000280675.1 Beauveria bassiana ARSEF 2860
GGCTTGGTTGGAATGGGCAGTAATGCGATAGCTCCCTGCAGCAGGCTCACTTTCAACAGAAGTTGTGCTTTCCGCTGGCAGTCTTTGAATTAACCACAAAGACTAGGTAGGGTGAGCCGATATATGAGCTTAAAATATAATTTTTCCAACAGATTGCCGTCTTGCATGGATTCAAGGCAAGATCGCTCGGGTCTTACAATTAATCACCACGCACGCTCGCTGTAGTACATATTCCAGGAACAAGGAGGAATATGTCTGCCAATTCTTGATGAAGCCAGACATTCAACAAAAAAGTATTGAAGATGAGGCTCTGGCCACACGTGCGTATCCCCGACAACTGGGAAGCACCCGGTGAGACAGGTTGGTGAGCGGGCTGGCGGGCTCGCACTGAGACATGCCACGTACCAATGTGTGGCAGGCGGCACGAGACCTCCGGAGACACTGATCTTGGCATTATATGTAGTACGACACCACGAAGGCACTCTTAGTACCTACCAAATTAGTCCTTTGACCTTAGTTAGTATTAAGCCTCAAACTTGGGCTGGCATGGGAACTGTCTTGGCCATGGTGGTGTCAGCGGCTGTCCTAGGCCTTAACTATTTCGCCTAATTTGGGAATTTTGAGAAAAAAAAAAGGAACCTCTCATGTCCACGTCACTTCAGAAGATTTTAGATTTGCGAGAAATCTTTCACTGATCAACGGGAGATGGAGGACCAACTGCAAGGGAGGGGGGAATGTTTAACGTCGTGTCGCACAATAAATTGAACCGCTCTGCAAGACTTTGTTATCATTCAAAATTCGCGATGCAAGCAAATTCCGTCTTCTTGCAATTTCGTCCCTAGTGCTGGCGCTACCGTGCCGCCTCGCAGAGCCAGCTTTCGGAAGGTTTGGCGAGGCCCAGCCACGGTATGCAATTCTGATTGGTCCTGATTTTCGAGCTCAAGATGAGGCGTTGTTTCTGTTGCAGCTGCTGGCTAGTCGCGGAAAGGTTACTCTGCTGACCATATATAAATAAATCAGAGTTGGCTGTGGTCCTGCCGATCTGTGTCCCAGCCTCTGACAAGAGGCTTCAGGCTATTACCATCTCTATGATGTAGGAGTTCACGCTGCAGCCATGGCTACTCACCAACCTCCTTCATCGACATTGTTTTGGTAGATATTTTCATCCCGTACCGTTCAAAGTAATTTCTACCCGTCCAGCCGTCGTCTTCTGCTTGGTTCTGGATGCCCTTTGTAATTGAGGCGGAGACTTTGAGAACTTGCACGCCCCCTCCAAGTCTCACAATGCCGTCATACCGAATCTGGATACGAGTTTAGACATTTCTCGTGTCTTTCCCTGGCTCTCTACAAACCTTGCCTGAGCTAGGACTTCTCTCAGGGGTATCCAATGTCTAATAAGATGAATTGCCATATTGGCAGGACCATTGCAGTTGGGTACTATGCTTGCATGCATAGCTCGAAGATATACCACACAGTATAGAGCCAGGATCACGACGCTTCTGGCGCTTGTTAGTGAGACAACGGCGTGGCAATCATAATGCACCAACCCTTCACAGAACTGGATAGTTGCGGCGTGTATCATGGCATGGTAACCCATTGTCAGTGTCTATTGACAGACCTACAGTCTAGGTTGACGGCTGCACATGGCAATCGGCGGACTATTGTAGACTCTGCCAAGGGGCATTGTCTATGTGTATTAGCTTTGAAATTCGATATCTCTGCTTCTTGAGCTGCTTTTTTGCTCCGTCGTGCGAAATCTCTGTTCAACGTTTCCGTCACAGAGTCAAAATACGGTCGTCAATGAATATGGGCTGCGTAGCTAGTACAGTGGTCACGAGGAAATCGGAGCAGATTACCATCAAACCCTCCATACATTACTGCTTGAAATACCTAGAGGCACTGTATCAGCTATCATCGCAGACTGTCGTTGAATTAGTGAAAGCCCGCACAAACGGGCCAGAACTTGAGCTTGAGACTGAGGTTTGTCCTTGCCAGACGCGCACCCCCCAACTCGACAGTTTGGTGGCGCCACTAGCAAGGACACCAGCGTGGTTTGCAAACTACCTGGTCTCTGATGCTGATTGATACGAGGCTCGGGTGATTAGGCGGCCTTCCTTTCTATGCGGCAATTTCACTGCAGTGCTCGGGATTTGCTACGGGGAAAAACCCATCTTAAGTGTTGGCAGGCACGCCTCGGCTCGCTGACTCAGCCAGGACCCTCATCAGCCGCCACACCTTCTAGATAGCCTCTCTTCTCTTTCTCTGATACATACACACATTCATCAGGTCTTTGCTTTAGCTCGTGCCTCGCCGTGTGATTCCGTCGCTCTCGCTCTCTTTGATCCGCCACATTAAGCCAATTTGTAGTCATTACCGCTGAAGAAGGCTTCCTCTAATAAGCAGATGGGCCTGATGAATATGACTGTCTGTTAGCGGGTTGCTGGGGTTCTGCCACGACTGTTCGGTGACTTTGATGAGATCTTGGATGTTGAACATCATGACATGGCTTTCTACGAAGCAAACGAGGTCGTGTATCGCTTGCAGTGGTTAGAATGCAATACTAATGAGATAAAGGAGCTCTCAATGTATTTTCATCGAGTAATCAATTGCTGGAATTCTCAAGAGATCTACCGTCGCTACAGGCTAGGCCCGAAGCTCCGAGGCTGCCACGCTTGAGTTGATTGGACAATGCTCCGGATTAACGAGGTGAAGAGAAACCCATGCTGCCATCGCGGTCATTCTGAGAGCTTTTCGACAACAGCTCCTCGGACAAAGGAACCTCAATCTCGGCCCAGGCTCTGCTGTGAACCAGGGTGCTCAACAGCGCAGGAATGCCGTGATGGTGGAACGAGCCATCAAGTCAAAGTCAAAGGTGCTCGGATCAGGAGCAGGCGCTTGCCCAAAATTGCTTGCCCAGAATTGGTGTGCCTGGCGTGCCTGGCGTGCCTGGCGTGCCTGGCTGGCCGAACCCCAAAACAGCAATACGCTGGCGTCCCTTCCCCCCGTCGCCCGTCGCCCGTCGCCCACACACATTACAAGGTCGTATGGTGCTTCGAGACCTGGTCGGCCGTAACCTAATTAATTATGGAAGAATGCAATAGTTCTTGATACGTAGCGCCTGTTGGATGACAAAGTGGATGAAAATCTGGAGCATGTGCAGAATACGGGCATCAAGACCCTGGCCGCATTGATGATGCTTTCCGAGATCCCTGGTATGTAGGGTTGGCATTCTTTGGGGTGCATATATGATACAGATAGATCCTGCCCATGATGGCTTGCTCATGCGTCGATAGCCAGCGGCCCCTGTGAGCTCATCAAAACAACGCAGCGCCTCTAAATTTTCTCATAGCACATGCCGAGGAGCCAACGCTAACTATCGTTGCTGTGCAAAAAAGTCGCAAATGCAAAGGAATAAACACCTCAGTATTTCATATCGAAGCTGATATGTAGTTAGTCAACATCTCGTATTGCTACAAACTGCGGACAGTTACTAGTCGACGGTAATCTCGGATCAGGCATTGTTATTCAAGCAGTCATGCACGGCCCGAGAGCGAGCTTCACCTTTCTCTGTGATGTGTGTGTCTGAACTCTCGGCACGAGGAAGGTCATCAGGGCTATCAACGAAACGATGGCACAAATGAATTGACTTTGATTCTCGGGTTTGCCTCATGCCATGGTTCTTTGAGCCAAACAATAAGCAGAGGAAAAGAGGACAGTACCATAAGCAAAGAGAAGGAAGTAAAGGGGAGCGCGACGCGTTGCATGCATGCAGGGGAGCACACTTGCGCACTATGCCGAAGCCCACTTGTTGGGTTCTGCCACGCAGCTTTTGACTAGTTGACCAATTTGCCAAAGTTGTGCGGAAAGAGAGCAAAGAGAGTCGTGAGCTGCATGACGGGCACGCTACTGCGGCCCCCATACATCCCGTACATTGCATGCGCTCTAGCGCCCATGCGGCCAGGTTGCTGCCACGACTGGGACGGCTGCGAGAAGAAGTGATGAGGTATTTGTGGCTGGTTCGCAGAGGAGCAGGGTGAAAGTGAGAGGCAGCTGTCACATTGCCTTGACAAGGAAGTGGTAAGTGCCATCGAGGGTGACATGGCTTGTTTGTGCATTTGCGGTGCAGTTGCTGGACAATCATGTAAAAGATGTCGTTGGGACGGGTGCTAATGATCCAACTCAATGCCAAATGCCAAAGAAGAAATAGCATGTACGAACTCAGCTAGGGCTTTCTGACACATTTGAGTTGGAATTGAGTTTTTCATGGTGCAGAGAGGTGGGATCGCTGATCGCCGGACAACTCGGTCCCCCAAGAGCGCACGAGCGGTTATCCGAGGTGCGACGGACGAGTTGCTACTATGTACATGACGGCCGTGTAGTGGTAAGAGTTAGTTCGAAGTAACAATACTATAACGTGCGTGAATACATTGATTATCAACGAGCGAATGCCAAAAAAAGAAAAAAAAAAACTGTACAATCTCACCAATTGACAGTAGCATGCAGGAGAGTATTCAAATCGACCAGGCAACGCATATCCGGGGACTAGACTCGACGACATTCCACAACGAGAAGCGTGGCACTATCGATGACATGAGCCCACCCACACTCGTGCTCTTGGCAGGCAAAGGATTTTTCGGGGAGACTGGGCCAACCTCTCGCCTTTCTGCTGTGGGTATACGGATTAGAGGTGGGAGGATATACCGCTTGACAGCCTCGTACAAATAGAGGACGCTTGAGGAGACTGGCCGATCAGTCGATCTTCTTGCTGTCTGCTGGTGGTGTGGAGGATGAATGGCCTCGTAGAAATAGAGGAGCAGAATAAGTCAACTCCCCTTTATTATTGGAGAAGAAACTGTTGTGGAAAATTGTGACCAAGGAGAATATTCAGAAGTAAAGAAGTTGGAACCTCTTTTTCCCTTGCAGTGTGAATCCTGCCACCGTTCGAGGCGGATGAAGAACCGAGTGCATGGCATTCCACAACGGAAAACTACATTTGGAAAACGATTGGACGACCTCTATTTTGAGCCTCATCTGTCTGGCATGACAGATGGATCGGTCGGGGCCGCTGTCGTGGACATGATTCATCTGGTGCGTTTTGGTTGCCATGCGCTGGTGGCTGGTCCATGACTCTCTTTGGAATCGGCCCAAGAGTGCAACCGCTTTTTGACTGGGTTAAAAAGCGCTGAGACAAGTCAACGGCGGACAATGGACCGACTGTGGTGCAGGAAAGACCAAACTTTACCTGATTTTAGTCTGGCGAAGCACCACCAAAAGGATGCACCAACCACTTTGATGGGCGGGTTCCACAGGAAAGGAGGCGAGTTATCGGCAGCGGGAGCCATTCGGTCGCGTGCGAATAGCTAGCACTGCTCATGAGAACAGCATGCTCTAACAATTGGTAGAGCTTTTGAGCATGGCAAACATCAGCGGCGAGAGGAAGAAAGCAGGTGCTGCCAGCTTGCTGGGAGATGCAATGTTGATGCAATGTTGATGCGGCCTTTTGATTTTCGCAGCCGCCGAGCCTTCCGTCCCCAGTTATTACTTGTGGCTCGGCCCATTCGTGAAGAAGGTTTGGGCTGCTCCACCTATGGGCAGGCCAGCGAGCACGAAAATAGGGAGAGAGGGACACTAGAAGAACTCGCATTCTTGGTGCTGCCCTGCTATTGTCAGGACATTCCCCCTTTTCCAGCAATTGAACAAGCTCAGGACTCGACGTGAATACATTTTTGGTTTGTGTCGTGTAACTGTTTCTCTACCTCGATCGTCAGCCCAGTGACGATCTGAGGCGTCGACGCCAAGAGCCAGCCAGCAAGGACAAGACACGACACTGGGCACCCCGCACGATCCATCGCCCAGCCAGCGAGCAGCCGAGGCCGGCGTCCATCCGAGACTATGTGCAGGGGGGCTGGCCTGACCGCAGCTGGGCAGGCAGCTAAAAGCAAATTATTATTCGGTAATATAGTTACATGCTGAAGGCTCATGGAAACTGCTGTGCCAGTAGAGATGAATACCAGCCCCAGAGACATGACACGTTGGCAGCGAAGCAGCTTTTGATATCTGGATTTGGAACTATTACGCAGCCGATGTGCAGTGCATCCACCGCCCACAGCAGAGAATATCAGTTTGCCCGTTTAGCGCCGTGGCAGCGGCGTAAATAGTCCTGGATGGGGTATGGTGTTGTTCTTAGCGTTGGAGAACATTCACCATGGCAGCACTCCGTTGCCAGCTGCGGCGTTTGCCCACTGGCAGCTGGCAGTTTCTCCCGTCGGCCGGCTCACTTCTATGCCGTGCGGTGCTGCCAGTGCCAGCCCGCATGGGGCCTTCGCGCCGCCATGCCGCCCAACCACCCCCTGCGCCACCTTGTGGGTCGCTATCCACCCGGCCAGGGTTCCCCATATTTTCAAAGCCAACCCCTGCAATGCAGCAAGTGCGGCTCGTGCTTTGCTGTTTGTCGCTTTTGAAGAGGATCAATTGCTCCACGCTCCGCCAGGTTTTTCCATCTTTTGTGTACTCAGTACCGGCCCGGTAACTGTCAATCTATGTTCAATCATCAGTCAACAGCCTTTTATAACGGGGTTTTCTGACAACGCTAGCCAGTCTGCCGCTCTGCCCCCTGTCCCAACACCTTGCACCTCACAGGTACTCTCCTTCTCTTTTGTGCTCTTGACAGACAGTACTTGAGTACCTAGGTAAGTATTACCTATGTACGGAGTACCAAGGGTACAATCCCCTCACCCACTCATCCACTCAATCATCAACACCAAGACAATGAATTCTTTCTCTCTCTCCCTGCACTCACCTCCTCCGACTGCCTCTCTTCGGCCACCTCTGGTGCGATCATTTCTTGCAAGCCTCGTCCTAGACCATCCAAGCAAGCCCACAACGCTACTTCTACGGCTGCCGCGATATTCGTCGTTAAGCAGGCAGGCTAAACCGTCCGACTGTCCAGATAATGGGGCCTTTTTAGTCTGCGGGTCCTTCTGTTCTAGCTCCTTTTCTTGCTTGTTGTCGTATCTACTCATACATACTGTCATACTGATAGTTGTCAACTGTTCCGTCGGTCGTTTGGCTTGCCCATCAACGTAGCCTCCTCACGCCCCCCCCCCTTCTTCCCAAGCACACGTCCACCATGGTTCACGCCCCCCTGTTCAGAGTTTCCCAGCCAAACGGCCGAACAATGCTCCAGACGACTCGGGACCCAGCACCGCGAGAACACGAATATATGTACCCAAGTCGATCCTTTCTCTCCACCCATCTGTTCTTTTCCTTGTCACATCCTGTTCTTGTTTCTTGCATACGCAGTTTCTACCTTCGCTCTTCAGACGATAGCATCTTGTTTCCACCAGTCGTTTCGGTTAAACAAGTCTCGACTTTCGTCATCCCGTCGCTGATTCGGATCATTTCTCGTTCTCACAACTTAATTCTAATAAAGGTACGTTGCAGATGCTCGATACTGCTGATATCGACTTCTTCTTTTTCCGGCATCAATTCACCTACAAGGGACCACCAGTGTCCTGGCTACCGGAATCTCGTCGCGGCTTGATCGACCACGCGCGCGTGGTTTCATACCTTGCGGCTTCGACACTCACCAATTCGTTCGCCAGCAACATCTTGCTAATTCTTTTCACAGCTAAAATGAAGTGGACTGCTGCCGCTCTTGGCCTCGCTGCCACCGTCGCCGCTGTTCCTCAAGGCGCCCCCTCCGGCCTCAAGCCCGAGGGCTCTGCTCCCCAGGGCTGCACTGGCACTTACAACGGCAAGTTTGAGGTCAGCATCTTCAAGCTTGCTGGCTCCAGCAAGCGCTCTATCGAGGTATGTATCGAAATTCTGTGTTCCAATGCACAATACTCCCAATCTTTGACACGGTATTAACGGCCAAAAAGAAGCGTGACTGCTCCGGCGACAAGGCCCTCGTTCTCGATCTCAAGGATGGTGTCCTGACCGACAGCAAGGGCCGCATCGGCTCCATCGTCTCCAACTACCAGTTCCAGTTCGACGGCCCTCCCGCCCAGGCTGGTGCTCTCTACACTGCTGGTTTCTCTACCTGCCAGAACGGCTCCCTGGCCATTGGCCCTTCCACCGTTTTCTACCAGTGCCGCTCTGGTGACTTCTACAACCTCTACGACCGCCACTGGGCCGAGCAGTGCGAGCCCGTCGAGATTGTCGCCATGCCTTGCAGCAGCCAGAAGGACAACGGCGGGAGCCCCATGCAGTCTCCCATCGCCACCAGCCTGGCTGTCACCACCATTGTCGCCGCTCTCGACGATGGCCAGCCCCAGGTCAAGACCACCACTGTTCCTGTCCCCATGTGCCAGATCGGTGACGGCCAGATTCAGGCTCACAGCACCCCTTGCGACCAGGCTCCCGGCGCTCCCATCAGCCAGATTTCTGACGGACAGCTCCAGGCTCCCACCAACCTGCCCCCTGTTTCCCAGATCTCCGACGGCCAGATTCAGGTTCCCTCTGCCACTGGTGCTCCCGTCACCCAGATCACCGACGGCCAGATCCAGGCTCCCTCTGCTACTGGTGCTCCCGTCACCCAAATCACTGATGGCCAGATCCAGGCTCCCTCTGGTACTGGTGCTATCGTCACCCAGATCTCTGATGGCCAGGTCCAGGCTCCCACTGGCACCACCGTTCCCATCGCTGCTGGTGCCAAGGCCCTCCCCGGCCTCGCCGCTGCCGGTCTTGCTGCCGCCCTCTTCCTGTAGGCGCCTTGAAACCATAGGCTGCTGAAATGGAATGATGAGTTGTCATTGTCGTTAGGGTGGAACCCGCCTTTGACCTTGACCCCTCGACCTTGATTTACAAGCTGCACACGAATCATCATGTTTTGAATTACCACGCGTTTGAAAAAAAAGACCGGTTTAGTGGCTTTGCTGCTCGGATGGAACTGCTTTTTGTTATTTGATGGACCTAATCTGGCTGTGGAATCTTGTCTTTTGATCTGTTGTCGCATTCGTGGCGGACGCTCACGCCTCCTCCGTGCGTGGGTATAATATATAACACACATAGTCATAAGTACAAATGGGAAGAAATTGACTCTCCTTAATTGACGGGTACTCGGAATGGGGGTTTTTGTATTGATCACTGGTGGTAATGGAAACTATTGATCTTGGCACACGCGTCGTTGCGACTAGCGGCTTGATCTGCTGACGTAATCGGCCAATTCAGAACCAGCCAAGCCAAGCTTGTGAACGGCTTTTTCCTGTAGCTCTTGCTTGAAACACACACAACACAAAAGTACCGTTTTTAAACGGCCAAATCATGTCAGAATACTGGAAATCCACACCTCGGTACTGGTGCAAGTACTGCGCCGTCTATGTGCGCGACACCAAGCTCGAGCGCGCAAACCACGAGTCAACAGCCAGGCACCAGGGCGCCATCAAGCGCTCTCTGCGCGACTTGCACCGCAGCCACGACCGAGACGAGCGAGATAAGGAGCGAGCCAAGCGAGAAATTGATCGTCTCAATGGCGTAGTTCCCAGCGGCAACGCATCCTCCTCGGGAACCCCCGCACCCTTGACCTCGACGTCGTCGTCAACGCACACACCCGGGTCGTCGAGGCCCGCGCCGCCGCCCACGGCGACCGAGGCGTCGCTAAAAAAGCAGCGTGAGCAACTCGCAGAGCTGGGCGTCGCGATACCGAGTAGTTTCCGGCCCGAGATGGCTATGCCGGGTGAGTGGACGGTGACGAGCACGCGCGTGGTTGAAACGCGGCGGGGCGGCGGCAATGACTCCGGTGCGGTCGAGGCCCGCGCTTCGGGCGTACGCAAGCGCGAGGAGAATGAGGAGGAAAAAGAGGAGGAAGAGGCGGTACGTGGGCTCTTCAAGAAGGCGAAGCGCTGGGGACGCGATTCGAAAGGGATGCCGGACGATCAGGATGCAGAACTGGATGCGCTGCTGAGCGGGTCGCTGGTGAAGAAGCAGCCAGTGGCTGAGGATGATGTGAAGGAAGAGGAGGCGGAGGAGGAGGAGGAGGAGGAGGAGAAGAAGGTGGAGGACAAAACAGAAGATGGCATAGATGTGAAGCTGGAGCCTGCTGTCAAGGAGGAGCCTGACACGGCCGCGGGTTGCATTACAGCAATAGCGACCAAGTCGGAAGATGCAGACTCGGCAGTGGGCGCGGTAGTGTTCAAGAAGAGGAAACCTAAGGGTTTGCGGACCAAATAGCCCATTTGTTCTTCTTCGATTCGTAATTTGTACATTTGCTGACGCCATTGATTGGTCGAAGGAGCATACCAAGATTCACATGATACCCAAATATAGACGTTGGCATACACAATATGCTTCCCTTGTACAGTCTTTCTTTATCCATTTCAATGTGCGCTGCAAGAGAATGTTGCCCTCTGACTGATACTCTTGATTATTTGCGCGACCGAAATTGGTGCCTGTGCCCATTTGGCCCGCTTGATCGTTCGGCAATGGTACGGGCTTAACGCCGCCGAGGGCGACGAGAAAAGAGGGCTAAATGGAATTAAGCCGCCATCTTAGCCGAGAACACTACAGGACCAGAGGCACCGATGGGAGCGAGGCAACGAAGCAAATTTACTAGGCTTCGTCATGCGAATAATGGAGACGCTGGCATAGGTTGCGTTGTAAAAGGTAAGTAGCTCTGAGCTTGATTTGCCGAGGTCGCTCCCGAAGGCTCAACTCCGAAATGCAAGTTTGCCCCGCGATGGGCCAACCAGCGCCGACTTATTGCTGAAGAAAACTCCCCGACGTGATGCATTCTCTTGTGGAGAGGCTCCTGATATAGCTGTGATATTTAAGCCATCAGTCAAATGTGCAGTAGCCACGGCTTTGAATGAGGAGGAATAGATTCACCAATCATCAATGTAGCTTATCCTGGCATCTTCGGTGTGTTATCGCTGCTGACACTAATTAGTTAGTTAGCGGGAGAAGGGACAAGCGTTGGCGTCACCAACGTTGCGTACACCATTCATGTCGAGCTGTTTTGGGGTTCCACTGCCTCGGGCCGCAGTAATGGTGTTTTTCGGTGGGATAAGAGGGATTAAAAAGAGGGTGGCTGACACGGTTTGGAAAGGGTAGCTATTAGTAAAGCTGAGACGCATAAAAGGTTCCAATCCCACGTCACTGCTCACAATGTGTTTAGTGATTGAACTTGCTTCCGGACTGTAGACTTGACTACTTACGACCGGCAACAGCGCGACAAAAAAAATGGCTTCTCATCCTCCCGCTCGCTGCTGCACTCTGGGAACGCTCCATGAGTAAGTTTGATACCACTTGTTGACCAATATGACCCGTATACCTGTTTCCGCGAGAAACCTCGAAGACGGATACCTACCCCTCCATGACGAGCGGTCACCAACGATGGTAGCTTCGCACGCTAGCGTCACCCGCCAAGAGACAGCCAAAAAAAAAAAAAAAGCAAACGAACAGGAAGGGAGGGAGGTAGAAAAGAGGCATGAAGACTAATACGGGATGCAGGGGTGAACCCAAGGGCAAAATCATCAAGATTGACAACACCATCGAGGCCTACGTCGCCACCCCAGCCGAGAAGACGGCCCGCAAGGATGTCGGCATCCTGTACCTGCCCGACGTAATCAGCATTTGGCAGAACAGCAAGCTCATGGCCGATTCGTTTGCCGAGCGCGGATACCTGACGGTCGTGATTGACCTCTTCAACGGCGACCCTGTGTCGCTCAACCCTCCCAAGGGCTTCGATTTTGGCAAGTGGCTGGCGCACGGCAGCAACGGCGACAACCCGCACACCAAGGAGACCATCGATCCGATTGTCGAAAAGGCGATCCAGGCCCTGCGAGAGATGGGCGTCAAGCACATTGGCGCGGTGGGCTATTGTTTCGGTGCCAAGGTACGCTTGCTTGCCACACCCTCCCCGCCCCCTCTCTTCGTGGAAGTAGTTAAAAGGAGCGCAATGCTAACAGCAATAAAATCTTGACAGTACGTCGTCCGCCACTACAAGGACGGTATCGAGGTCGGCTACGCGGCGCACCCGTCTTTTGTCGACGAGGACGAGCTCGCCGCCATCACCGGCCCCTTTGCCATATCCGCCGCCGAGACCGACTCCATTTTCCCGGCGGACAAGCGCCACAAGTCGGAGGAGATTCTTGCCAAGACCGGGCAGCCTTACCAGATCAACCTCTTTTCCGCTACCGAGCACGGCTTCGCGGTCCGCGGCGACTTGAGCAAGAAGCAGCAAAAGTTTGCCAAGGAGCAGGCATTTTTGCAGGCGGTCACCTGGTTCGACACGTACCTGGGCTGACTGCAAGGGAGGAATAAGCTGTAATGGTGTATTGCAAAAGATGCGCCGAATAACGATATCTATACCAACTAATAAATGCAAATTCAAAGTAAAAAAAGGAAAGAGAAAAAAAGACATAAAATGCATCTCACCTCTACTCGCGACAGTGTTCGGTTCCAGCAGGCCAATGGTGAAGATGTCAGCGCCAGAGACTCTGTGCTGCCCCACAACCTGCCTGCCATCTGAGTGACAAGTTTGGGTGACCGGGCCGTTGCGCTGACAGGTAAGCTAAAACGTCCAGCTGGCATCATCATCAGCCACTTTCCAAACGCCATCTAGCCTTGTCCTCTCTCTCGCCATCCAGCCTTGTCGCATCTCTCTCGCCTACGCGCTAAGGAAATTCTTACAATTTCGAGCCCTATCTGCTGAGAAGAAAATGCCGTCCAGAATCTAGCAATGGCTGTAACCGCTGACCCAATCAGCCCGCGACTGTCGCCGCACCTGACCGCCGCCTGCGCCCCGTCCTCATCGACAGACGCTCCGACGCCCACGACACGCACGGGCGAATCACCGCAGCTATGGGCGACGCGCACTAGTGGCATGGACGTGCGCTCACGGACAGCCAGCAGCCCGGTACGCACATGGACAGAGCAGCAGCAACTCCTCAACGGCGCCAACAGCAGCAGCTTCGCGAACGGAGGAGGTATCGACCGGGGCCGAAGCGACACGCCTCGACTGGAGAATCCAGAATCACCGCAGCATAACCAGCGGCAGCAGCACACACCGCCGCCTCAGGACGACGAGCCTCATCCTCCGCTGCCGTCGCCGCAGCTACAGCCGCAGACAAAGTCTCGAAGGGGAAGCTCCAGCGCCAAGGCTGGCTCTGTCGACAACAACGTCCAGCGCCTGCCCGCCTCGGAAATCCATGAGCTCATGTCGTCGCCGCAATCGCTACCGATTGGTCCCGCGCCGCCCAGCACCCGTCCGTCGTTTGACCACGGCAAGTTTTCGCAGCAAAAAGAAGCTATTCGCCAGTCGCTGCTCGCGCAGCCCGAGCTGCGCGCCTCCCGCGACGGCAGCCACCATCACTACCACCACCCACACCAAAATCAACACCTACACCAATACCAACATCAGCATAACCAAGGCAATGGGCTCAGTATATACGAAGGGCGCGGCGCGGAAGCCCGCTACCCACGCACCGAAATACCGCGATCCGGGTCTCCGCGTACAGTGTCTACTCCTCCTGTAGGCAGGGCCAAGACCTTTGACCTTCCGCCGTACTCAGCCGTCATGCCCCGGCCGTCGGTGCCACAGCGTCCGCCGCTACCCAGTCTGCACATGGACAACGACACAGGCGCGGAAAAGCAGCGCGTAAACGGCATGCTGCCCTCACCCGCCATCGGGGCCGCCCCGACAGCGGCGGTGCCGTGCGCCGCGGCGACGGAGCATAGAGGACCGAAAAGCAGCCGCGCACCGTCACCGATGCCGCCCATGATTCCACTGCCGCCCATGTCGCTACCAACGCACCTGCAGCTCGAGCTTGCTGCACAGCGGCCGAGCCCCCTATACATTTACCACTCCCATACGAGCGACATCCCGTACGAATCCAGCGCCGTCAAGTTTGAGCGCCTACGCAACGTCCTCCTCATCCCGCCCTACCTCGAGAGAACGTTATACTTTGGCGCACTCGCTTGTCTCGACGCCTGGCTCCACACATTCACCATATTGCCGATACGGTTCTTCATGGCCATTGGCGTGCTGGTACGCTGGTGGGCATACATTGTTTGCAAGGAAACGAGGTGGCTGCTGGGCTTTGTCCGGGACGGCATCGGCCGCCTATGGCGGCGAGGACGCGCGACTAGGGGCCGTACGGTCAGCGGATCGACAACTGGGGACCGGTCGCGGAGTATCAGTCTAGCAAGCGAAGCTGCCAGTGCGGTAGGCGCAGATGGGCAAGGCGACGTGCCGCTCGGCACGGCGACGACGCTTCGGCGCACCTCAGCGCAGACTCGTGAGCAAGGCCCCGGCCCCAATTCAGGCGTCTTTCGCCACCGACGAACAAAGTCCATACCCTCCAACCTCTCCACCTACCACAAGGCCGATCTACTGCAGGGCGCCGTCATTCTCTGCAGCTCCTTTGTGCTGATGAAGCTCGACGCCAGCCGCATGTACCACTTTATACGTGCGCAGTCGGCCATCAAGCTCTATGTCATCTTCAACATTCTCGAGGTGGGCGACCGCCTGCTCTCCGCCATTGGCCAGGACATTCTCGAGTGCCTCTTCAGCACCGAGACTCTGTCTAGGAACGCGTCGGGCCGCTCCAAGATTCTGCTCCCGCTCGGCATGTTCCTGCTCGCCCTCGCCTACAACTGCCTGCACTCGGTCGCGCTCTACTACCAGGTCATCACGCTCAACGTGGCCGTCAACTCGTATTCCAACGCGCTGCTGACGCTGCTCCTCTCCAACCAGTTTGTCGAGATCAAGAGCACCGTCTTCAAGCGCTTCGAAAAGGACAACCTCTTCCAGCTCACCTGCGCCGATATTGTCGAGCGCTTCCACCTCTGGATCATGCTCCTAATCATCGCCATGCGCAACATTGTCGAGGTCGGTGGCTTCTCCGTGCCTGGCGCCGGCGTCGGTGAGACGGACGTTGACGGGAGCGGCGGCAGCGCGCCGCTGCACAACTCGTCCATTCTGCCGCACAGCTTCACCGCGTTACCGTCATGGATGTGGTCCGGCGAGGTACTCTCGCCGTTTCTCATCGTCGTCGGCAGTGAGATGCTGGTCGACACCATCAAGCATGCCTACGTCACCAAGTTCAACAACATTAAGCCGCACTTTTACTCGCGCACGCTCGACATTCTCTGCAAGGACTACTACACCCATGTAAGCCACCACCCTGCCCTACCTGTTCCCACTAGTTCTTGATCTTGCCCGAACTCACACACAACGATAGGCCTTTACCAGTCCGTCCCTCACCCGCCGTCTCGGCCTCGCTGTTATCCCGCTGTCGTGCCTCTTCATCCGCGCCTCCGTCCAGACCTACCACATGTTCCTCGCAACCTACCTCCCGATGCCGCTGCCCGCCTCCACGCAGACATCGCTCGCCGAGGAATCCGCACGCCCCTCTTCGCCCGCCATGATGGCAGCGCTGAACCGCTTCGACGCGCTGATCCGGGACTCGCTCGGCCGCGCCACCTACGGCAGCCCGCCGCCCCTCGGCGGCGCGCACCACCCCCACCACCACCAGCGGCCCTGGTACGCCTGGACCTCGGACGATCTCGTCGCCGCCCTCACCATGGTCGTCGTCTTCTTCATCGCCTTCCTCGTGCTCCTCATCCTCAAGCTGCTCCTCGGCATGGCTCTCCTCAAGTACAGCCGCGCCCGCTACGCCGCCATGAAGCACAAGGAGCTGCTCGTCGCCCGCGGCGCCATCGAGCGTGACGACTACGACGCAAAGGGTAGGCGCGTCGGCGGCCACGGCGACGTCGAGCTCGGCGACGACCGCCAGCGCTGGATTCACGCCGACAAGACCGAGGGCCTCAAGGGCGGCAAGGGCCCCGGCGGCAGGCGACCCGGCGAGGACAAGAAGCCGCCAGAGCCGGATTATAACGGCGTCTTTCGCTACGACATGGTCAATAAACGCATCTGGTAGACGGTTGCTGGATGCGCAGCCGCAAAAGCGCAGCGTATACCGCATGAATTTAGGGGCGTAGAAATTCTTCCTCTGCATATAGTTATTACCAAGTCTTGCTTGGCATCGAGCGGTCCACACAATTGCCGCTTTCAACATCTTGTACTGTAGCTTGACATTCTTTTTGGCGTCAATCCATTCTTGCACTTGATAAGTATTTCAAGTATTCTCATCGTCATTATAGCATATACACGGGTGCTGGTAACGAATGTCATGTTCATACACGAAGCATAATCAACGGCCAAAGTCTGTGTCATATCAAATCAATTTCTAAGCCCGAAAAGGGTTCATGTCGTCGCTCTATTATTCTTATTCCCAAGGTATACCTTTTTACCCTCAAGCTCATCAAATGTGCATTGCAATCATCGCTTCATGGTCCAAATCATCAAAAGCCAGATCCCTACGATGCTATGTATGTTCTTTAAATTCACGCCCAATGTGCTGCCACCCTTGTTCCTTTTCCAAATGGATGTCATTGTCTTCACTCATGTCGAGAGAAGCTTACTGCAGACCCGCGAGCTTCAGTAAACCGGGGTGGTTAGCAAGTAAGTCCGGCTGGGCCTTGTAGAGGATGCCGACGACGCGCTGAAGAATCTCGCGGCTGCTGGGCTCGAGCTGCTCCTCAGGAGGTGACAAAACCCGCTCGAAGACGGCAAGGAGCTGAGGCGTAAGCTGCTGAACAGTTTGGTTGGACTGCTCGTACAGACTGTAAATACACTTGTAGATTGGCTCATTCTCCTCGTAATCCTCCTCAAGTGGTAGAACATTGACGACAGCAGGTAGAGCCTCGCTGACGAAGCCAGCATCCGGGTTCTTCATCATCATGCGACACAGCGCACCAGCAACATTGTCAGTGAGACGCATTTCACGGACGGCGATGAGGGGCTCGAGCTTCTCCCAAATCTGAGGGTATAGAGGGTAAGTCTTCGAGGTGTCGGAAGAAGTGAAGACAAGAAGTCCAATGGCGTAGGCAGCATTCGATTTAGCCAGAGGGTCAGGATCGGTGAGACGACGACCCAGAGCTTGGCCAAGAGACTCAGTGAAGGGAGTCATGGCCTCGCCGGCGTGTTTGAGAATCTCGGCAATGGTGCCGACAGCCGTAGAGCGATGAAGGTCCTCGGTGGAGCTGGAAAGCTTGAGAACAGGCTTCTCAAAGATCTTCCAAAGTTCAGCGAAGGAGTGTCCGAGAGCAGTAGCAAGGCCGATGACGACATCAAGAGCAGTATCGACAACAAGCCAGTCGTACTCGGATGAGCCAGCATCGATGTCCTGCTCAGCTTCCTCATCACCGAGATCTTGCTGGCAAGGGTGCGATCGGGTAATGATCAATGTGACAACAGAAACAATCTCCTGAAGCATCTCAGAGTTGGAGGCGAGTACAGCAGGACCACAAGCCTTGAGAGCGGCAGCAACATTGCGGTTTATATCGGTAATGACGCTCCTATAAGTACATTTCATTAGCAATGACCTGTTACACAACGCCAGAGACAAAGGAGTAGATAAATTCGCAAGTCAGGAGTAGATTAGACGTTTTCTCAGCAACCGCAATATGCGTCTGAGTGAGCTGGGTATAACGCAAGGTATTCATCATGCAAAAGTTGACAACAAAACAGAAGAATATTACGTACCGTTCGCCATCCTCGGCCCAGAGGTTGTTAGTGATTTGCTGTAGAGCCTGTCCTATGCTGACAATGGAAGCAGGCGGCGTGTGCTTGGGGGGCATGCCAGGCTCCCACTTGATACCAGCACCCGTCTCCCAGACCTGGAAGACGCGAGTGTAGATTCTCCAAAGTGTCGAGACGGCAGACTTGCGACAGCCTTCGTATGTATGTTCAGCGAAGGGTGTAATCTTCTCGATAGTCTTTTCGGTGTATGTCTCGAGGTTGCTGCTGTTGCAAGAGTTGGCAATCACGTCACCGAGGACGTCAAGAGCAATTTCCTGCTCGAGAGCAACGGCGGTGACGGCACCAAGGTCCTCAAAGTCCTCGAGGTCATCCCACTCATCCTCATCAGCACCCCCAGTCGCAATGGCAACATCTTCCACGCTAGAGTTGGTCTTGACCTTGATCTTCTTGCCGCCGACGACGATGGAGCCTTCGCCAAGCTGGCTGGCGTCGACACCGGGGAGATCAATCTCCTCCTCCTCAAGATCAAGCGAGGCAAAAAGGCCATTGAACACGCCATCCAAAAAGTGGCCGAATTGCTCCTTGTAGACCTTGGAGAGGCTGGACCACAGAATGAAGCTAGTCTCCTTGAGTCTGGGGTTGTCAAGGTGAAGAGCCTCCTCACTAGCCTTCATGAGATCCATGACATATGGTTGGAAAGCTTCGGCGCCAACAGCTGTGGCGATGCGGCCCAAACTGTCGCAAGTGGCACTGCGGAGGTTCATCTCTTCTTCGCTGTCCTTGATCATGACAAACTTGCCGAGCGCCTGCATCACTTCCTCAAAGTATGGCTTGAAGTCACCCTCCATGGAAGAGGAGATGGCGCCAATCGCAGAAGCAGCGCCAGCACGAACGCCAAAGTCGTCGTGGCTAAGAAGCTTGACCATGGGAGCAATCAAGTTGGGGCCGTATTGGGCCATGACTTTGTTCTCAACACCATCACCAAATGTGTCGAGAGCACCACAAGCGCAACGAATGATGGCAACATTCTTCTTGTCATTGCCAGCATCAGAAGCAGACTCGAGGTTCTTGAGCACAGCGGAGAGGATTTGTTCATGGTGAGAGGCCATCTCATCGACCATCTCCTCGGCAAGGTGGATGAGGCCAACAAGGGCGGCGTGGCGAACTTTCAGCTCACTATCAACAAGAAGGCTGACAATGGCGGGTAGAAGAGGCTCAAGCTGAGTAGAGATAAAGTCGGGAGCCCCGGCAGCGGCGTTACCGAGAGAGAGCATGGCAGACATTCTGTAGCTAGGGTCTTGGTGGGCTGCAAAAGTAGGGAACTGCTCCAGCAAGGGGACAATGACTTGTCGAGGGGGAAGCGAGTTTGCAAGCTCGTCAACGAGACCAATGGCAGATCTGGCAGGAGACATGTCCTCGTCGTCATCATCATCTTCAAGCTCGGCGACAATGTGCATGGCACCGACCATCATGCGGGATGGCACGTCGCCCATTGCCTGCAGTTTGCGGGGGCGGAAGTGAACGGTCTGAATGAGGAAAGCAACGGCTTGCGAACGAGCGTCGTCTTCGGCCTGCTTGTTGCCGGCGAGATCCATCATGAACTGGAGAAGCTCCGGCAGGTGCGAACCAAAGAGAGCAGAGTCGAAAGCAACGAAGTTATGGAAAACTTCAAAGACAACCTTATAGTTCTCCTCATCCTCGGCCTCGACAGTAGCTTTGAGAATGTTGACCATGCTAGGAATGAAGCTAGCAACAGCCTCCACAGCCTTGGGATCCTCCTCAGGAATAATGTTTTGCAGAATAGCGCCCACACCACGGACGACGTTGATACGGACATCCTTGCTGTCCGGATCTTCGATGCGAGAATGAAACAGCTGCAGAAGCTGGTGTGTGTGATCGCTGAAGTGAATGGGGTCGTTCTCCAAGATGGCGTAGATGAGGTAAGAGCCAACTTCGCGAGCCACGACGTTGTCGTGGTTGTTCAGAGGAATGATCTGCTGAAGGAAATCCTCGCCTTGCTTGTTTTCCATGTCGAGAGTGACAAGGTCAGCAATCAGACGAGCCAGAGAGTGACGATTGGCAGCAGAAGTCTCCTTGAGAGAGCCCTCGAGAAGATGACTGCGGCACATCGACTTCTGGTCGCCCGGCACATTGTCCCAATGTTTGGGAGCGATGCGGGCGGCCTGGACAGAGGCGAGCTGTCGAATGGGAGCATCGCCATGGGTAAGGGCAATCTCGACGAGGAGCAGAAGAGACTCGGGCTTGGAGTAGTAGTTCTTCTGGAGATCAGCTGTAACGGCCTTGACCTGTTCCGTGTCGGCTGAAGAAAACATAGTTAGAGACGAGTCGAAAGGTGGTGTCGCGAAGAGGAAAAAACATACGGACTTGGCTGGCCTGCAGCAGCTGAACAAGCTTATCCTTGTCCATTTTCACTCGTCACTCGTTGGCAAAGCCCTTACGAGAGATGTGAAATTTTGTGAGAATGAGAAGATGTGTGAAGAGGAAGGAAAAAAAATTTGCTGTTGAGCCAGGGTCGCCAAAAAAATTCGAGGAGGGGTCATAAATAATCGGCCCCGCCTGTTTTGGTACCTTACCTATTACTTAGACGTACCTAGGAGCAGAGAAGGCGGCTGGTCTGTGCCTGAAGTACCAGTTGCGCAATTTAGGCGCCTTTTGGTACTTGTAGCACCTACCCTCGGCGTGCTGGGTCAAGCTTGGTTACTTCACTGGGCCGCTGTGCTTGGCTGGGTCAATCTGGGACAGGCCTGAGGCAGACCCGGTTTTTGATGGCAGCTCGACAGCTCCGCGTGATAGCCTGGTAGCTGTCTCGCGTCGAAGCATTGCATGTAGGCCAGTCATATCGGCGGGCTGCATCAACTTGGTCGAGACATGTAGATTTCCTGTCGAGTCGATGGCCCACCATTGTGAGTTGCAGAAAACCCCAAAACCCGACTGTCGGGTTCCCATACCGAGCCATTCAGTCCTTGAGGCAGATCTGTGAACCGATCGACAGCTTGTCACAGTCGAGTTCGGGGTTGAGCGTCAAGATGTCATCGACACCGACACTGTGGCTTTCCGCAATGTCCCAACATGTATCCCCTTGATGGATAGTGTAGGGTTTCGTGCCGCTGGGACAGTCCTGCGCGCTGCCTTTATCGGGGCCTGCGGCGACGTGGAGGTACCACCATAAGAGCAGCAGGGCGACGCCAATAATGACTCCAAAGTTGAGCAGCGGCATGAGTTCGTGTCTCCAGGATACCTTTGGGCCAGCGTGAGCATTGCTAGGCAAAAATGGCTGTGCATCGTCGTCTTCACCCGCAAGCTCATGGCCAACTCGAGTCAGCTGGCCATATCGTGAGCCAGAAGCGCCCTCCCAATAGGAACCGTCTGAATCTTGGAAAGTATAGACGCCTGTGTCGGCATCATAGCCGACACGTGTCATGCCCTCAGGGAGACGCTCTTCATCGTCGTCGTATCTCGATCGTCGGGGCATTGTGTTGATGCGGTATAATTAGCACGCTCAGTATACCTCGGAGCGGTGTTGTTGATAAAATTTGATAAGAAGCCAACGATTTGGCTAGAAAAGAATTATGAGAGAGGAGAAAGTGACTGCAGATTCCCTCCTGATTTAAGGGTTTCAAGGTTCCCACGTACACAGCCTGCCAAGTAATGAACCTTAGTCATCAGCACCCCTTGACAAGTACAGCTTCTATTATTAGCCTCATTCGCCGAACACTACCCAGGCATTATTGTTTTCACTTTAGCAATCTTGAAAATTCGTATGAGCTCCAAGAATTGCATCGCTCCGGTCCGCTATGACTAGAGCACGATTGACGGGGGAAAGGTGCGGATACTGAGCAAAGTCACCTAACAGAGTCGCGTCTTTTACAGTAAGCAAGTTTCCAGCACATTTATAAATATTATAATTCTGTCGGGTATTGTAACTTTTGACTGCGAAAAAAAAAAAGGGTCTAATATTTGTACAGAACAGCACAATGCTCTATCCAATGATAGCACACACACGAATTAGAGCAACAACATAGCCGAGGCGATGGCCAATGCAATCAACGTGGCAGAGCCACTCGTGGTTCGAGCGCCAGCACTGTCCTTCTTGGAAGCAACATCGATTGTAGTGTTACTCCACATCTTGGGTGCGTAAGCCGTAGCAGGTTGGCTGCTGTCGACAGTGCCATTCCAACAGTATGAGGTAAAACAATCCTTGCAGGCAGCCGGAACCTCAGTCTTGGTGCGGTCGAAGCTGCGTGACAGCATGGCGCAGCTGACGCAAGTCGGCCAGTTGGTGTCGCGCGTGCTGTTCATTTGAGTGACAACGGCCCAGCCATTTGATATGATGGCGTCTCTTTCGGTATCATTGATGCTCATCGTGAACGTGGATAAGTTCGAGTGGAAGACGTATGGATAGTTGGGCAGGTAAACGACCAGTGGGGGTACTGGGCCGCTCGATTTGCTGGTATCACAACCAAAGAAAGTTGGGCGCGTATTCAACCCAAGGTTTATAAATGTGTTCTTGTCGGGGACGACAGGGAAAGACGTGCCAGCCGACGAATTGCTCATGGTTCGCTGATATGTTGCAAGCGCAGAGGCGCCGTCGGGCCAATTGCTCGTGTCGGCACTCGAGTCCACGGCAAAGACAACGTCGACTCTTCGCTCGTGGACAGTGTGAGGGTGGAAGGGAACATTCTGTCCGTCCTCTCCTCCGTCGACCAAAGTCAGCCTATCGGAACTGGCAACATAATTCTTGCCCGAGTTCCAGTTCTTGAAGGGGTTTGGAGTCCAGTCTGCGACGTCGTCGCTGCGGTCGCCCAATGTGGTAAGAAGGTCGGTGATGAAAGCCACGACAGTCTTGGGGATATTTTTGGGCTGATACTTGGCGGGATCACTCTTCATGCGAAGAATAATTTGGTTGAACAGACTGCTAGATGTTCCCATAACGTAACCGACATTGTCAAAGCCATTGATGCATTTGGCATCACTCGATAGCTTTCCACCGTCAAACTTGGAGCCGGTATACTTGAGCGGCGCGAAGCCAGTCATGCCAGGATCCGTGGATCCGAGCTCCCAGGGGTTGAATTCGAACAGGACAGACTCAATCGTGGTGTTCTTTTCGCCCGGGGCTCTGCTGTCGGCAACCAGTATAGGGAGTGGCGTCCTTCCCGCAGCAAACTCGGTATCATTGGCGATGGACGAAAAAGTATAACGGGGACCGCCATGCTTTGCTTTCACCAGCTGAAATGACAACATACGGCCCCAAATGTCGGTAATGGAACGATTAAAGCCTGCGTCGCGCTTCTTTTCCAGTTCGTCGATGATGGTAGAGTAGTAGTCTACTATGCCAATATTCTCGGGACCTTTGACCAAACCTGCGTTAGCATATAGCTGATTTTTTCAGCATGGTTACTTAAGTAGACTAACCCTCAAGAATTGATTCACCAAATTGCCAGATGTCTTTGGAGGCGACGGCATCCTGGACAGTGGTAAAGTTGTTGGTGAAAATGCTCCCTACAAGCCAGCCGCCTCCGGACAGGCCGGAAAGGTAGGTGGCACTTTGCAGCAAACCGCCGAGGTTGCCTTTATCCGTACTGCCGGTTGAACGACTGTCAAAAGCCTTAATTGCACCAGCGCCATTAAGCATTGCACGGTAGCCGCCGCCAGAGACGGCAATGCCGATGTTGGGCAGGGCCGTTGAGTTGGAGTCGACATTAACCAAATACTTGGCGCTGTCGAAGTTGGGGATGGCTGCACGCTTGAGGAAATCCTTGATGTGTGTGATTGTTTCTTGGCGGCGAATAGGAAGCCATGCCTTTTCTTCTGGGCTCAGGACCGAACTGGAGCTATCCCGAATGAACGGCCTCGTGCCGGGACAAGTAACTTCAGAAGGCGCATATCCGTCTGGCGCTTGCGCTGTAGCTCGGCGAACCAAGAAGTCAACATCCTCTGGAGTCAGATCTGCAGTTCGAAGAGCTGGCGTTCTATTAGCAAATGTGAGAATATTTATATGGGATCAAAGTCATCATACCTAGAGCGTTAGCGTCGGCAACTCCAGCAAAAGACGGACTGGCCAATGCCAGAGCCGTAGCTGCCACCAAAAATTGTGGTTGGCGCATAGCAGAGACGGTCGACAGCGAATCAGTCAAAACTATCCACCACTTTTGTTTACTCGCCGAGTTACGACTTGTCTGACGGCCAGGGGTCCGAAGGGGACAAGACGGATATTATACTTCCATCATACTTAGTTGCAGGCTTGCAGCACGTCGCATGGGTGGGCTGTGCTCGTTTGGATGCGAGGCCCAGTTCTGCCCCGTGGTCCGTGGATATCCAAATGCGGGCTTTTCACGACTCTGATTACTTTCACAGCCTGATCAGCCAAGCCAAATAGGGCCGCAGGCGACAGGTCCGGTCCGGTATTCATCTCAAACTCACAAAAACATGCCCCTAAAAAGTTAGCGGGATTGAATTGGCGCCGCCCACTCTTCTTTCTGGTCAAAATTGGGCAGAACCTGTCCGAGAATTCCGCGGGGGCCGTTGACAGCGCCAACGGGAAACGCTGTCTAGAAAACTCTAACATGTATGATACCATATCCCTGGGCTGACTGCGCAAAAGTGGCATCTCGTGCCATGACTGACTTGTTCACCACCTTGGTGACGTCGCACATGAATGTGGCTGTCTCGACATAACTCGTGCCGGGATGCAGCATGATGGGCCCCAGGGTCTGTCGCTGCAGTAAGAAAAAGGG
Source organism: Beauveria bassiana ARSEF 2860 (assembly GCF_000280675.1). NCBI lineage: Eukaryota > Fungi > Ascomycota > Sordariomycetes > Hypocreales > Cordycipitaceae > Beauveria > Beauveria bassiana. Next base: position 161,217 of record NW_007930851.1, read on the forward strand.
AGCTGACGGACGGGTGGCGCTATGCAGGCGACCCTGAAACTATACGCCCCAATCAGAGTGCAAGTCAACCAGTGATAGCGGCGTTGAAACGATCGGGAGGGTCGGATCCCAGGGCCACGTACGCTCCCTGGTTTGTGTACTCCGTGCGAGAGTCAAGGAGCTCCAGTGACGTCTTATTGCAAATCCACAGCCAGAACCACACTTGCCACAGCCTCCTTGAAGGCTGAATTGGCCCATTGAATCATTGTTTGTGCCCAAGCGGGATTGTGGCAGGGCCCGGCTATCCGAAGGCCGACGTGAGACCAGCAGTCAGCAGTGCACATCAAGTCTCATCAAGCCCCAATCAGATTATTATAACAACAGCTGCCCCCCATTTCTCATTTCATTCTCATCATTGTCGGGCGGAATTCAACTACGCTAGTGCCGGTTCCGCCCAATCGCCGAGCACAGCCTTACCAGACCCCAGTGTGCCAGTGAACAGTCGGACACTAAATTTTTTTTTTTTTCCTGTTGCAATACGCGTACGGGCTTGTTGGGGAATGCTACACTAACGGCAGCTGGTGCTGTAATCACTTGAAAGCCAGGCATAAAAACAATCGATAATTCTTTGTCTCAGTGTCATTGGTGGCTTTAATCGCACGGGAACCGCGCTTGCGTCCAGTCACTGCGAATTCATCACGTGCAGTCAGCGCCATCGTTAACCACTGCCATGAACTTGCCGCTAGTCAGTTGACATGAATCCGCCAAATTGAGGCTCTGTTATTGCCATGTAGACGAACCAAACTCCGTCGAATAGCGCATCACATGTGTGCGATACCGTTTCCTTTGGCTCTTCCTGCGACTCTGCCGCTATTCTCGAGCGATAGCTTTGGCCATCCACCGCAGCCACTGCCTCTGCCTCGTAGAAGCACAAAATGCCACCCAGATTGTACCATCGAAAATCTAGGACAGGCTGTCAACTATGTCGCCAAAGACGCGTCAAGGTAGAGGTCATACTTTTCCCTTCCAAGCGCACGGCTAACACTGCTCAGTGCGATGAAACTCGCCCAGCATGCGTAAGGCAGCTCGATGGATCGCCTGTGCTGTACCCAACTCGCTCACAGGAATAATAGAGTAAATGCAAAGCCCACAACCACGAGTGTCTCTATGATCGAGCACCACGGAATCCGCAGTCAGCCGCAATGAGGCTTAGTCTACAGTCTGTGGCCTCGCCTTTGGCCCAGCCGGCATCTGAGACAAGGGAACGGCGCCTCTTGGAGCTGCAGCTCATGAATTACTTCTGCTTCAGCGTATGTTCTTCTTTGCCCGGAACATATTTTCCCGGAATCCGCCAGATCTGGACAGTCGTCGTCCCCAGGCTCGCGATCAGCTACGATGCTCTCCTACATGCCATCATGGCACTCTCTTTGCGGCATATGCTCTGCACCGGCTGTCAAGATATTGCGCCACTAGACAAAATCAAACTTTACCACGCTCAGTACCTCGAAGCGACGTTGCAGGAGTATCGCAAAGTCGTTGTTACTTTGACCACAGCCGTTGCAGACGCTGCAAGCTTCACATCGGTCGTCTTGTCGCTGGATGCCTTTGCGAGTCTGCGCGACCGTGAATTCGGCGACTATACGGCCCCAGTGCAGTGGCTGCAGCTATGCAAGGGCGTCACGCAAGTTTTTCGAGTGACGCTTCAGCTCCTCGGGGGCGATGCAGAGGCCAACATCAATAAGATTGTCGCCACCAGCGGTCCGTTTGTCGAGCCTTCTAAAATTCTGTGCGAGGCGAACAGAAATCAGTTCCCTGCGCTGCTCGTTCGGCGACCGGAAGATTCAGATGAAGACGATGCTGCCTACATTGACACTGTGAGTTATATCGGCGCCATCCAAAGCGCTGCTGATGCGGGCGAGCATATGGATGCCATCACGCGCCGCTTGGTCATCTATCCAGTGCTCTTTCCGCAACGCTTCGTCGCATTGTTGGACGAGCACCGGCCGCGTGCCCTGGTGATTCTTGCGCACTTTTTTGCAGTTGCGGCACACTGTCAAGCATCTGCCTGGGTTGGCGATATCCCCAAGAAAGAAATTCTTGCTTTGGAAGAATTTTTAGCGCCACAGTATCGCCATGAGCTTGCCTGGCCTCTCAGCGTGGTGAGGCCGCGCGCTAGGTGAGAGAGAGCCGTTGAACGACGAGCAACTCTAGAAAAACTGCAGATCTTGAGGTATGTAAGATTCCATCAAGTTACGTAGACTTGGACTTCAAATTCTCATTTGCTTCACGTCAGCTCTTTTAGACGAAATCAGGGGCGTCCTCAGTCGAGGGCCGCTAAAGGAGCGCAGTTGCGTCCGAGTACAAGTATTACTTACCTAAATGGGAAAGAAGTAGTCCGATCTAATCCTGAGTTTCGTTAAACAGGAGCTCGCGACTTCCTCAACTGACTTTTGTCTGCAGCCAAAACGTCTGCAGTCAAAACGTCTGCAGTCAGAATCCACGCAAAAACACGCACAACAACTGCGTCCAAAGATCAACTCAGTCACGACAGCAATGATCTTCCGGGTACTCAACTTGTTAGTGAAACATGGCCAACCGGACATTTTGGGAGGGTTATATATCATGGTCTTTTACGTGCTGGCGATTTGCCTTGGTGCCACTAAACTCAGCGAGAAGACCGCCACCATAATCACCAATTTTAAAATGTCGCCCTTGATTCTGGGCGCCTCCAGCATTCTCCATTCTTCGTAAGTTTGCTTCATCCATCTCTCGGTCTGTGTCAAAAAACCACTGCGCAAGCTAACCACGACGTTGCAGAAACTCCCTACGGAAAGTGGGTGGTGCGAAACTCGAATGGGCTGTTATGCTTGCCTTCCACATCCTCATTGCTGGCGCGACCACCATCCTCGCAGTCGGTACCCCGGATCTACAAAGCTCGTCCCCGCTACCTTCTGAGTTGAAAATGGGTAAGGCTGGGATCGCGCTCCTGACTATTGGCTGGAAATTTCTCATCGGATGGACTGTGAATTCGTGGTTTCGACGAGGCAATACTCTGCATGCGGAGGCGTCCCGTGCCGGGCGGAAGGTCTGCTGGCTGGACGCAAATATAGTGCGACCGAGAATGCTAACGTGATGCCAGATCCTTATCGGCGTCGCACCCACTCTTGTTTTCATCGGCACCCGTGTTCTGCATACACTAGTTGCTTTGGTCTCTCAGAATAAGTCGCTGAACCCGGTCACAGGCACTCTTGCTGTCCGCGTGGTGCTTGTTTTCTTGCCAGAGCAGTCTGCGGCTCTCACTCTCTTGGGTTGCTTCTGGATTGCTCGCAATGGCAAAAAAGCCGAGTCAACTGATGAAGAAGCTGCCTGTGTGCGTCTGGACGAACAAGGAGTAAAGCGGGCGGGATACGCAGGTTAGCACATCATTTCCGCCCCCTTTCAGCGGAATAAGATACATCGTTAGAGGCCATCATTAGCTGTATCAATTGAATTGCAAGACATTAAACAGTTTTGTCGTCATTGTTCAGATAACTTATGGTGTCCATTCTCCTCATTCAATTCCTCTTGGCTCTGGCCTCGGCAATTATATAGGCCATCTTTGAAATTTTGAAAGTAATGGACGTAAGAAACTCGGCAAACCGCCGCGGAAAGAATGTCTGTCCAAACCATGCGACATTTGCGAGGCCGCCTGCCCAGAACCAATCGGGCGTCCTTCCGAACAAGCCGCCAAACCAGCCCTCGCCCTTGAGCGCCGCCGCGACCAGCTTCTTCGCATAGACGTCGGCGTCCATGGGCGAGTTCTTCTGGCTAAAATGTATGCGCTCATCATACATGTCCCTGACGGGCTGATAGAGCGAGCTGCTCGGCAGCTCCCGCACAAAGTGCGAGGTGATGTTGGACTTTACGGTGCCCGTCATGGCCACCATGACGCGTACGTTGAACGGCTTCAGCTCCAGACGCAGCGTGCGCGAGTAGCCGTCGAGCGCAGCCTTTGTCGACGAGTAGACGGATGCAAAGAGGTACGGGACAATGGCCGACACGGAAGAGATGTTGATGATGAGGCCACGGGCAGGGATGAGGAGCGGCACGAAAGCTTGGCACATGAGCATCGGGCCAAAGACATTGGCGTTGAAGGTCTGTTTGACATCATCAATGTCAATGTCAGTAGCGGGAATAGTGTGGTTGACGCCGCTGTTTTTTTCAATCTCGGTCAGCTTCAGGGGTTCCGCGTCCATGCGCGCGCGCCAGTGACGAGCCCGGGTGGGGGGGGGATTCTCACGCGTTGTTGACAAGAATGTCGAGTTTTCCGGCGGTAATCTGCGCGACCTCTTCCTTGCATCTTTGGATGCTGGCTTTGTCGCAAACATCCAGCGAGACTACGCTCATGCCCGTCTTGCGCAACTCTTCAAGGACCTCGGCTCGACGCGCCGTGGCAATGACGTGATATCCTTTACATCGCCCATCAGTATATGAAGGAGCGTGCCGTATTGATTGACTCTCATCTCACCATTTTTCTGGAATTCAGTTGCAATGGCGTGACCGATGCCACCAGGAGAGCAGCTTTTGATAGAAATATTAGTTAGATCCGACCCTGCGCAGTCGGGGCTTTGTTTGTGGCAGCTCACCCGGTAATCAAGACGTATTTTGTGCTGTCGCTCATGTTTCAATGGCAAATGAGTTTGTGAAATGAACGAATTTGTTGACACCTTTCTGGATCTTGGTGGGATTGATGAAGTGTTAATGTTTGTTTGTCTTTCTTATCCTTTCTTATCCCCTAAAGTCCGGGGAAACCGATTGGCTGTAATCTTTGTCGAGCTAAAACTCTGGGGGCGGAGCCACGGGTCGAAACCTAGCGACCGATCATTGTATCTGCTAATCATTTCTTAGCCCGGAAGTTATTCTGCCTTAACCCGAGTGCAATGCGACTCGGCTTCGGCGCAATGCGACTTGGCTTCGACTTCATTATGAAGAACCTTGATGCACTTGCAACATGAGGGTGGGGAAATGATGATTGGCTTTGGCGTTCATGGGTGAGGATTGCTCTCGATAACGTGGTCACTCATACATACAAAGGTCCCCTGATCTGCGTACATTACGACGACACCTTGGACCGAGATGGTTATTAAGCAATTCCGAACAATGTTAAATTATAAAATTCCCCAATGGACTCGAAAACGCAAATTCTCGGCCTGGTTGGAGGTGAATCGACGTCCTTGTCACTTCTACCTTTTTGGATATGCCCCCTGTTATTTCAGGCGATTTGCCATCATCGCTATTGCTGTCCCTGGATATATTGGAAAAGATGCAACATTCATCACTACGCCGCCCGGCTTGTGTCCCGGGACCGCTGATGAACACGCTTTGCTGGGCTAGATTTGTGCCTCGCCATAGACCGCCTGTCTGCCCTGCGCGGAGGTCTGACAATGCGAAGCCCTTCTCGTCATCGCGACCGGGCTGTGCAGCTCGAGATTTTCTAAGCGATCGCGGAGACACAACTACAAGCTCCTGCCTCAACACTACCAGACACGGAATAATGGTGCCCAGGTTCGCCTCAATCAGCGTCCAGATGCCGCGTGTGATGAAGTCGAATGTAATGTCCATTCTGTTTTTCAACGGATGCTGGACAGAGGTGGTCCGTAGAATCGAAGTGATTGTTACGCTGAGAGACATGTTAGCATGTATCGCTAGCTGTTGGCAAGTATTGTGTCCAACTTACAACCCCCCCAGAAGAAATAGACCAAATAGCATAGCCTTGTCGTGCTTGCCCAATTTCAGTTTCTGGACCATTGGAGTCGGTAGAGCAATCATCATGACATTGGTAAGGATGTTCATGACGGAATTTGCCACCCAGAAGTGGCCAAAATGGATGCATTTGGCTTCAATCGACTCGTCCCATGCCCCCGCGACAGGGACGCATTGGAAGATGGTAGCACATATAGATCCTACGCTCCCCAATACAACGACACCGAGGGTCGTAAAGGCCGCGACTCGAAATCTCGAGGAAGGAAACTGTCGCAAATATATCATGATCATTGCCACTTTGTTCAGACAATTCGTGATTTTGCATGGCGCTTGTGCTATGAAGAAAAACTTCAAAGCCATGTGCAAATCATCCTTGGACAGATCTGCCTTGTGCATCCCGTACCCATGTGATATTGCTAATTGCACAGTGACGGAGACGATTACCGATGAGCACTACCAAGAGCGTCAGTTTAGCACAACAGTCACTTTTCAAGACTCCAAAACGAACGAACATACGTATGAAGCGATAATCACAACATCATCCCACCCAAGCTTTGCCAACCAAAACCGTGTTGAACATCGGGCAGTCACAATGATACCGGCGCAAATAATCATAACCAGCGACGTAATGTATAATTTCCAACCGTCATTGCCGTATTCGCTGGTGGGAAATCCCATCGCGCGGCCTCCGACTGTCATTTGTTGAGCATGTTGTAGTGCCATTCTCGGCACAACTGCATTACCCTGCCAGTGGCAGCTTTGCAGTGAATGTTTCAGGTGCCACTAATGGTAGTGTCGAGCACGCTCATGTCGATACCTTCTCTTGTAGATGGAGGCGTTGATATATAGCAGGGGTTTTTGATGGTTTCTGCTGTTCTGACGCTCTTTCTTGCTCTTGAGATGCTCGCTTCGGAGGGTTGCAGTGTTAATAAGGAACCCTGTATATATCCAGACAGACAACCGATCAAACAAATGCATTGTCGATGCACTCGGACTCGGCCGACTTACCGAGGAACCCGCTAGCTTCGTTTTGAGAGAGAGACCCTTGACCCCTCAAAGAGGGTCAAGCGACACTGACACCCGGTCTGGGTGTGACGCTGAACTTTCGAATCCCGGGGTGCACGTTCTCCCGAGTCAAACCCGGTCCTTTGCCTCGTGGCGTACGCCACTCATCAGTGAGTTGGACAAATAAGCTGCCCTGCACAGTGCACTCGAGATCGGAGGGACTCGAGTGTGTTCATAGCCTTGCTGGGCACCCGAAAGAAAGAAAATCAGGCCTCGTGGACGCTGACGAGGCGGCGAGGCTGACTTTCTTTCGGCCTTGTTTTCCAGAACGAGCGACCTGCCCTTGTTCCACTTGGCTGGACCCTGTCTGCTTGACTGAAGAGCCAGCCTGTTGGTTCACCTTAGGGCGCAACTCCCAACCACGGCGCCCGCTGGCCAAGGAGGCTGTCTCAGGGGCATGACGTCTCGTGATACTTCAGCCACTCTCCACCCTTCCGATATCAGATGAGGGCACATGTTCTTTCTTCCTCAAAGATCCATCAATATGCGGGACGCTGTACGGCTACAGCGGTTGAACATGCCGTAGCGTGTATACCTAAAAGAACAAACGGCTGCCCTCAGGTGAGGCGCAACAATCAGCACACTTTCCAGCTGAGAATGGAAGGTTGCAGATTGGCACCTTACGATTCTGGAGTTCTGCTTGCCAGGCTTTTTTCTCAGCCTTCAATGCATCATTCCTCGAAGGAACCCCTGCTAGCGTAACTGACCTGTTCCTCGACTGGCGGACAAATTTCCGCAGATGGCTAAGATAATAATTTTCCTTTCAAAGCCCGAAAGCTCCCCAGTTCTTGGGCACTCGGCCGGTAACATTTCCCTGATCAGCATTGATAAATCTCTCGGCTGTTTCTTGGAGGCCGGGGTCCCTTACGCGTTGCGGGGTTCAGACAAGCAGACTTGACTGTAATGTGAAGCGTTTATTAATAACTCGAAGATTACAATGTTCAACTACGGTTGAGACACGCGCTAGGGCCGGTGCCTACCTAGAATCTATCTCCGGGCGCGGGTGTTTGCTTTTTGCCCCTTGGCGTCACAGTCAAACTGCATTTTTCCGAGCTTCGTCACGATGCGGTTGACAAGAAGGGTGTTGGTATCAGTACTCACCGCCGTCAAGGCGGAACTGAAGTCGGGCCATGGAAGCTGACAGCCTTAACTATCAAGACGACGAAGGAACCAGCGACTGGCCATGCCCGCGAACAACCTGCTCAATGCCACATTCCATACGTACGCCAAGCTACTTGTCGAGAAGTTGTGGTTTGTGCTACCAGAGCGTTCAGACACACGATAATCGTACGAGGCGGCGGAGTTCGGATATGACTGCCCGCTGACACCCATGCCGTCCGTAGAATATCCTTGCATGACGCCGCAAGCACCACGAGTTCTGTCGTATCTTGATTGGAGCTCGGGCACCAATCAAAGCAAAGATGACTTGACTCTGGGTACTTTGTCCAAGACAACGGCCGCGGTGGTGGTGAGTGACGAAATTGATTCGAAGACGTGTGTGGCTCCAGGGCTCATTTTTGTAGAATTTGTCATCGGAAATACTCACAAGTCGTTACAAGTCATCTCCGGTACGGTATTCAGCTTTTCAGTGTAGCCTCAAGGTAGCGCTTCGGAAAGATTCGAGCAAATGACCAAGCAGGTGGAATATTGTCACAAGAAAAATGTGTATCAGTGTGTACGAATGGCCGACTGGCGCAAGGTCAAACAAAGCAGCTGCCGCATCAGTCACGCCACGTGATAGCAGCAGTACCTTGCACTCCGTAACACCGTTCGACTTTATTACGGATGAAAGAGACTGTGTTTCTCAACTACAGCAAACGCACTAATTGAGCACACTTGCCCGACTCCCTGTATTCCCGGGTAACCACAACAATGAAGATGGCTGCTACTATAGGATATCTGCGTACAGCAAGAGTATTGTGCTAACCCAGCCACAGATCGACTCGTTTCATCTCAATTCTTGTACCTGCCAAATTGCGTACCAGGCGAATGCGCGCGACAAACACGACGTGGCGGCCTGGGCCTGGCGGCGCTACTTTGGCGACACGTCTGTATTCGACCAGCGGCGCATATTATGGCACCGACCTGTACATACTTTTCGCAGCGTTGGGCAATGTCAGTGGCATCGTGGCAGACAGGGAGGAGGTAACAAAGGTGATGCAAGTCGCCTAATACGTCTTCAGCATCGATCCTTGGCACGGCTTGACTTGCACGATGGGCTGGGCTCGATAACTACCTATGACGGAAATATTCCGTACTGCGAGGTGCCACTGTGTATGGATATACTGCCCGCGACCTGCCCTTGTCAAGCCTGAGCAGGTTAATGCAGCTTGCGCGGCCAAATCCTTGGGTGCACTGGGCACGCAAACTCCAAGTTGCGGGCGCTCGCTCGACAAAGAACGACGCCGATCTTGTCTGGATTATAAGAATGATGGGTGATGCAGTACCACTGAAGAACATTAGTCTTTTATTTATCGGCAATTACTCATTGCCAACAGCCTTCACGTGTGACACCAAGTATTTCACCGGGGAACATGAACAGAGAGTCCTTGCATAGAAAATTGGCCAAGCCACAATTGACATGTGTGGCAGCCACAGCCTTCTTGATGTTACATGTCAATTATTATTCATCTGAAATAATACGAGGCAAAACGAGATTGAGACGTGGAGCCAATTCGTCTCTTTTGGGAAAGCCCGGCCTGATTCTGCCCGCTCCTACCTGACAAGAGCCTTGTCAGCTTTCCCCAAGATTTGAGAAACCTTGTAAACGGAAATATAGCGTAATTTAGCACTGGAAGCCTGCAAATCACATTACTTTACCACTCAAAGACAATTGCCTGACGTGCCTGGGTCTTTCAAGGCCCTGTTTCTGGCGAAACTTGTTATTCTCGGCTGTTGAAACCTGGGTCGGCCCGTCGCTCAGCATGCGTCTGCGCGACTCTAGATGGTTGACTCCGCGGCGGCGGCGGTTTTGGGGCACGCTCTTGACAGTAATTGTCTGTATTGTGCTTATTGCGACGCTGAGCTGGCACTTTACCGACCGGAAGACTTCGCGTCAACGTTCGGGCGAGGCTTCGGATACGAGCAGCTCTGGAGGACAAAGGAATGGCGACCTGATTTGGCGAAGACTCCCGTGGAACAATCCCCTGGATACGCCACGACCGCTGCCAACCCAGGGTACCAAGCCCTTACCTGCGGTGCAATTCAAGTTCGATGGCGAGACGGACGACGACAAGAGAACGCGACTCGAACGGCGCGATGCTGTAAAGAAAGCCTTTGAGCGATGTTGGACTTCGTACAAAGACCGAGCATGGCTCCACGACGAGCTCAAGCCTGTAAGTGGTGGATTCAAGGACACATTTGGCGGCTGGGCGGCGACTTTGGTAGACGCCCTCGACACGATGTGGATCATGGATATGCGCGACGAATTCGAGGAGGCTGTAGCCGCTGTGGACAAGGACATTTCATTTGCCAGCTCGTCGTCTGGCAATGTCATCAGCTTGTTCGAAACAAACATTCGCTACCTAGGCGGGCTGGTCTCCGCCTACGACCTGAGTGGCGACGCGCGACTGAAGCAGAAGGCGACCGACGCCGGTGACATGATCCTCAAAGCTTTTGATACACCTAACCACATGCCGGTTGGGCAATGGAATATCAAGGAAGCCGCCGAGAATAGGAACCAGACAGCTCCTTCCACAACCAGCCTGGCCGAGATTGGCACCTTAGTTCTCGAGCTCACACGATTGAGTCTAATTACGGGCGATGCACGGTACCACGACGTTACTCAACATATCAGTGACCTACTGGACGCTTCGCAGATGAAGACAAAACTTCCCGGCCTTTGGTCCATCTCGGTAGACCCTAGCCAGGCACTTTTCGACGCGGGCTCTTCCTACTCGATGGGTGGCGGTGCCGACAGCGCGTATGAATATTTCCCCAAGATGATGGCTCTCCTCGACAATCTTGATCCGATGTACGAGCGTTTGTATAAGCGCAGCATGGCCGCCACACAAGAGCACCTCATCTACCGTCCAATGGTTCCCGGTGACGCCGACATCCTCATGACGGGTAATGCTAGGTCCAAGGACGCCACCAGCGGGCAGTCAACACTAGAGGCTGTGACGGAGCACCTGACGTGCTTCGCTGGCGGCATGTACGCCCTCGGTGGACGTCTCACGTCCAACGACTCGGACGTCGATATTGGTCGCCGCCTGGCTGATGGGTGCGTGTGGGCATACAATGCGACCAGGTCGGGCGTCATGGGTGAGAGACTGCTCGGTGTACCCTGTGACGACAAGGTGCACTGTGCATGGAACGAGACGGCGTGGCGTGAAGCAGTGGGCGACGATGTTGCAGACGACAAACTGCCTCCCAAAGGCATGGCTAAAATTATGTCCAAGGAGTACATCTTGCGGCCCGAGGCCATTGAGAGTGTCTTTATCATGTATCGTGTCACGGGAGATAAGGAATGGCAGGAAAAGGCGTGGGCCATGTGGCAGGCCATTGACGGCCTCACAAAAACAGACCTGGCCAACAGCGCCGTGGACAATGTGGATTCCAGTGATGCCAGAAAGCAGGATTCGATGGAGAGTTTCTGGCTAGCCGAGACGCTCAAATATTTCTACCTAATTTATTCGGAGCCGACACTGATTGACCTCGACAAATGGGTGTTGAATACAGAAGCACATCCGTTTAAACGCCTTGGGACCAAGTATTAAGTCAAGAGCGGCTACATGGGTTGGCATTTTGGTGGATGTTGGCTCCCCAGTGAAAAAGGAAGCCAATTTGTATACTTTTGTACAATTATGTACAATTAGGGCAATTGTTGGCCCAGCTGTTGTCTTGCAGGGTGAAGACACCGGAAGAAATGAAGACAGTGAAATGACAGTATTACAAAACAGAAATTACTTGTATAAAATATAGTGGCTTCGCTAGCTTGATTATGCAAATATGATTACTTGAAGGCATGAAAGCCTTCAAGATACACGATCGAATCACTGTGTGCCACGTACTGTTCCGCCGGTTGCTCAATGTCGTCAATAGAGAAAAGAAGAAGAGGGCTAAGTCATGTTAATATATGCCCCCAGTAACAGTGCCAAAACAAAAAGCCGTTCATCACGTTGGCATGTACGGTCTGTACATTCTGGACTCGCGCTGCCGCTCCGCAATTGGCTGCAAAGCTGGCTGCGCCGGCCGCGGAGCGGCACCCACACCATGCGCGTCGAGCTCAAAGACATTGGACATCACGGGCTGCATCTGCAGTGGGAGCTCAACCGGACCGGTCTGAGGCGGGGCGTACGGCCCGGTGTACTGCGTCGCATGGGTGGGCGGCTCCCACCCCGACAAGAAGTTGTGCTGCTTCTTCTGCTGTTCCAGCGCCGAGTCTGGGCTCGTGCTGGACAGGGCCGTGTAGCTCTGCTTGCTCTGCAACTTGGAAACGTACGCCGGGAGGGTGTATAGGGGCGTCTCGTTGGCCTCGCTGTCAAAGCCGCCGGCAGCGCCTCCACCACCACCACCACCACCGCCGCCTAGGTTTGATGGTGAGGGACCGTGGGGCGGGTACGAGGCGGCGGCACCGGCGCCGCCTGCGCCGTTGTATTTTTCGGGAGTCAGCATGGAGTAGGACATTGGGGGCTGGGAGGCGCGCTTGCGTTTGCGGACGAGGAAGAAGGCGAGAGCGGCAATGGCCGCGACGCCGGCGACGGAGACGCCGGCTGCGATGCCAATGGTGGCGGTGGTGGAGAGGTCGCTGCTGCTGCTTTCTCCGGGGGACGGGGACGGGGAGGATGTAGGCGAGTTTGTGGTGGTGGCGGTGGCTATGGAAGACGGGGAAGAGGAACCAGAAGAGGTGCTGCTGGCAGTTGCGGTGGTCAACGTCGTCGACGTGGACTCTGTCGCGGTTGTCGAGGATGTCTTGGTCACGGTCGTGGTCGAAGTTTCAGTCGAAGTCGTCGTTGTGCTGCTGGAAGAAGAAGAAGTCGCGCTTTTGGCGGCGTCGACCCAGTCGGACCACTTCCACGAGAGGGGCGTGCCCGATGTAGTGCACGCATCGTCCATGGTTGTAAAGACGTCGCCCATGACATCGTTGTTTTCTTGCGCCAGGCACTGAATGGCCTTTTCGACAAACTGGCCGCCGTTGCTGCACAGGCAGGCGTTGAGCTCCTTGGACGTGTCGCCGCTGCACGCGGACGACGTGGCGGCCTTGGACAGGCACGACTGCGCCGCCTTGGGGTAAAACTCAAACGAGGCATCCAGGGCGAGGGCGGACGGGGCGGCGAGAAGAAAAAGTAAGAGGAGGCGGGGAAATGCCCTGCTGGCCAGACCGCGTGGTCTGGTCATGATGTTGGATGTTGGATGTTGGATGTTGGATGTTGGATGTGGTGATGGTTGGTTGATGGTGTGTAAGTGGGAGAGTTTGGGGAGTCGTTGAGGACGTTTCTTTTCTTCTTCTTTTTCGAAAAGAAGAGGAAAGAAGAAAAAGGTCCAGTTTGGTTCACATGAATGTGAATAAAGGATTGAAAAGTGATGAAAAAGCCAAGAAGAAGAAAAATATGCAGCTTCCAAGCTAGAAGAAGTCGGCAGCAAACGGCAAGGTGCAAAGTTCCGTCAGCCTTGTTGTATGAACCGTTTTGTATGGTTTGGCGCTAACAAGATGGGCGCCCGGGGGGGGGGGGATGGACTGTGAATGCCAATCAGACGTTTCGCGCGCGGTACTGCAACACTTGCGTCTTGTCTCGCTTTCAAAAGAAAAGAAAATAATTGCTCGCGCTGGAATATAAAAAAAAACGGACACGGATTGAGAGACGAAGAATAGGGAGAAACTCTTCTGCCCAATTCTTCTTTTTTTTTTTTCACCATGGCAGGCCTGGGGCGGCCCGGCCTTGCGGCCTGGAACAATCTGGGGGTGGTGGCCCTGGTGGGTGCGTGGTTGGGAGGGATCGGCGGCGGGAGCTAATTACAGTTTTTTGGAGCAGCTAATAATGATAAAAGCCCTTCCCGACCCAACCAGCATGCGGGCGGGGGTGGGGCACACCTATCCTAATCTTGAAATGATTCTTCTCGATCTCTATTCGTTTCCAGTGGTCGGTTTTATTCTCCAAGATGGGATATACAATAGCGATCATTTGATATCACGAGCGAAAAAAAAAATTACACATCTTTCCCGCCGTCCAGCGGCAACTCCCAACTCATCGCAAAAAAGTATGTTAGAACAAGGCTGCCTGCCCAACCAACCAAACTCATCCAGGTCAGCCACGCACCACCTCCCTGCAGGCTAATATTGAAGAAGAAGAAAACAAAGCAATGAATGACGCCAAAACTTATTCTTAGCTACAAGTTTCCACCTTTCCATGCAGCCATACAACCCTCCCCCCCCCCCCCCCCGGTTAACCGCCGTTGACTGCTCAACTGCATTGCTTGACTGCACAAATCCGTACTTGACTGCCAACTATTTAAATAGGTAGGCAGGATTACCGAGTAGTTACAAGTAACTGCAGCGCCAGCGCATCCTCGCCTACCTAAACGCTGCACACCGGCAACTCTGTTTCCGACCCATCTCCTGCAAAGTCTGCATATTTAATCTGTCGGCGGCTCCTCCGGGCATCTCCTGGGCAGGAATTGCAGACAAGCCTGCGTCGGTCACCCCGATGCTTGTAGGCATATTTCAAGAATCAAGACAGCGAGACATTACTGTTAATTACCCCGGCCGCCTTTTCTTGCCGACCGGCAAAGTAGTTGACGCCTGGCCTGCAGAATAGTTGTTACCCTGTAAGCGCCTATACTGATAGGCTGTCGTATTGTTAGACTTCTGCAATGTCAATCTCCTCCAACATTAAACCAATCGAGGCACACGCCTTTACTTATTCCGTACTGATCGGCTCGGATCAATCTCAAACACAACCAATGCGCGCGGCGCATACTGTTGCATCGGATTGTACGCACCAATATCGGCATGCACATCAGTCATGGATGGGCTCACACATAGTACCAGGATTTACAAAACACAAAGCGTCTTCATTCTCAACCCATCGTTAATCGTAATACGCCATCTGTAGCATGCTCTTTCCAAAACAATTTATACATAGTATGCATACAGCATAACGGAGTGAACAAGATCAAAAATAATCACCACTACTCCTACAACCTCACCGTTGGCAAATGAGACATGTGCACCTTGGCCGCTCCGTACGGAATTAGTCGATATGTCTTCCTCTCGCTGATGCAGGTCCGGTCAGTTGGTACTCGATCAGGAGTGACACCCATTTTCAAATCCCACTTTATTTGGCAACCGTCGACCGTCATGAAATTGGCCGGCGCATTGTGCTCAAAGATGGGGTCGGCCATTTCGTCGTCGTCGCCGATACCATTGTATCTGATAGTTGACGGATCAATCGCAACGTTCCACTCCTTGGTGCTGGTGACGAATTCGTCGCGCAGTTCTTTAAAAGGCAGTCCGTCGAGACCAGGGCCCCGAGGGTCATTGTACGAGTGAGGGAGGCTCGTCGTCTTGTTGTAGCCAACATCGAGCGCGTAAAGCAGATTGCCGTAGAAGATGGCGACGGTCTTGTCGGCAAGTCTTACCACTCGTGGGCCCATGCCGAGGCTATAGCTAATCGTCGTGCTTCCTTTGGAGATGGAGACTTTCTTCATGCCTTTGCCATTGCTTGCTTCGAGAGTGGTAGAAGTCTCCAAAGTCTTGTGATCCTCAGTACTCGCCATTGAAATCGTTGACACCTGTAGATTGATCCACTCGGGTATGCGGAGGTACAAGTCAAATCTTTTGGTAGCATAAACTTCGTACGTCAGCGTGTTGGTGAATGGATAGTTGGTTGTGCAGTTGATTAACACGTCGCCACCATTGACCTTGGTCTGGACATTTGTAGGACCGAGAAGAGCATGACCGAGACCCTTGTTGCCAACCAAGACCCAACTGTGCGTGACAAATTTGGGATAGCCTTGGGGATGGTTGACCGTGCAGCATGGGTACAAAGGCTCCAGGCCGTACGTGGTAGCGACGCCACTATTGGCCGTAGTGAACACCGGTGGCACGCTGCCGTCTGGCTGAATGGTGCTGACGGCAAAAGGCATGTTGGGCGAGGACATGTACTGATGAGCCCACTTGTCGCCAGTCATCATGACAGGCATGGCGTTGAAAAGCGTAGTCTCGGCGCGGTCTGCAAAGTTGTTGTCTCCGAGAACTTGATACATGTAGGCAAGGGAGTAGCTAGTCTCGACAGCAGTGCAAAGTTCACTTCCAATGTATTGCGAGTCGTCACGCTGCCACTCGTCTGCGAGAATGGTACCGGACGCGCTGCCGTGGTAGGTAAAGGTCAGATCAACAGCATTCTTGCTTCGCTCGCGGTAGTAATCATGGCCCTTGAATCGCCACATGACACTAGATGCTTTGAGGCCTAGAAACATCTTGTTAGCCATCGGGTTTGTAGATGCTCCCGGCATCAACTTGCCTTGTCCAACGTTGACACCGTGGATGTACGGCGTAATGGTTTTATCGCTGGGGTCGACAACTTTGCGATAGGTGGCAGGATCGTACCAAGCATCCCACTTGTAATTTGTCTGGTCGTAAAACAGGTTCATAGTGTCCCAGAGCTGGTTGTCGTTCTTGGAGGCATGGTTCTCCAGCAGCCACTGTATGGTGATGATCATGTCTGCAACGCGGACCTGGCCCCAGTCACAGTCGACGTCTTTGGTGCAGCGAGTGAAGCCCTGGCTGTCATTGCGCAGCATCTTGTTTGCGAGCTGGAAGAACTTTTGCAGAGCGGCGACAATGCGTTGCTCCCATTGCTTGTCTGCCTCAGCGAGCTGAATGAGACCGAGAAAAAAGGGTGTGCGCGCCCAAAAGTTGCGGTTGTCACCCGTCTCGGGACCGATCCAGCCATCATCGGCCTGGAAGCTGAGCACCTGGGCGGCAACATGGTGCACCTGGCGCTTGAGTCTGCTATCACCCAGAAGGTACGCAGTCGGAACCAGGCCATTGAACCAATATGGTAAAGCCTCATTCAGGCTGCTGTATTCGGAGCCGCCGCTGCCCGGTTTGTGGAGCCATGACGACTCGTTCACAAATCTATAAAAGTCATGCTCATGGCCGGGAAGACCAGTGGCCATGGCTTGCATTTCGCCTAGAAGCCATCCAGCAGGTTTGACATGTCCAACGGGCAGGGGAGCATATGTCCATGGCTTGACTGTGTTGGTTCGCAATGGTCAGCTGCATCTCATGCATGCAAGTCTCAATCACGATTGGCTGTGATCAACATACGTTTGTCGTTAGCCGAAGCCAAACCTAGCACCGTCTGCGCAACTAGAGCAGTGTGTGTCAGCTTCATGATGTGAAATAAGCAATATAAAATGACAGGGAAAGAAAGCAGCAAAGCCGCAGAAATATGTGCCCGTATATATGTCTCGCCTCGTCTTGTCTCGAGGGGTTGGACAAGCCAGGATTGCAACACGAAGCAGGGGCAAGGCAGACATGCGGTGGCTTCACAGAAAAGAGGGCAGGAGCACAACGGCAGCGAGAGGCCTTACTTTTATCCCCAAACAACATGATATCAATCTCCGTCCAGCGACGGCAGGAGAGACGCGCGGGGAGGGGGGGGGGGGGATACGGATGCGCGCGCGCGCACGGCAGACCACCACCACGACCAAGACTGGGGAGGCAGAACGCGCCCGCAGACACGCAGACAAGAGAACTACGACGACGCTGATTGGGGTGATCGAATGCGGGGGAGGGGAACCAGGAATTCAATAGATGCAGCACAAAGGACGCGGGGGCGCGATGTCACCGGGTGGCCTGATTAGTTCTGTTGTGTTCAGAGAGCGGAAAGAGGTTGCAAGGTAACTTGGCGCCCAAGGTAAAGAGACAATGGGTCTCGTGAGTCGTGAGGCCGATCCCCCCTCGGGTGTCAATCTTGTTTTAGTGTCTCTGCCCGCGCCGCCACTTTTCCCAAGGCCTAGCCTTGATTTTTCTGGTAAGATTGTACTTTTTCTGAATGATTCGATTGGTCGTTGGTCATATTCGTCAAATTCGAACCAGACCTGCTTCGTTGTCCCTTGACGTAGGTGCAGGAATTGGCACGAGATTGCGCCGAGTGAAGAAGAAAAGTCCCAAGCCAAGCCTCCCTTTTGCCAATCAGATTCATTACGGCGAAATGCAGCCGCGGGGAAACCTTGCAATCTTTTTTGTCGTTTTTTTTTTTTTTTCACCCCTTCATTGTCTCTGATACGCCTTGTAGTCTGGTATTCGTGTGGAGTTGCGGAGAGACAACTCAGAACAGACTTAGACGAGAAGAGCAAGGAGCAGCATCATCGAGGGCGAGGAGCAAGAGGCGGTAAACGGAAACTTGCCAGAGCTGTGAAAACCGGCAAGCAAGAACTCAAAGCACACGACTTGTCCAAATCTTGGCCAAGCAATTTTTTCTGTTCTCATGCATGATTTAATTAGTTTGGCCAAAAACAGCAGCCATCTCAATAACTCGCAAGGAGGTACCGTACCATTCAACATTTACTCAGTACACGGCCCTCCAAAGTCGCACCGACAACAGGGAGTCTCTATTATTACCTAGGTAGTCTCCAAACTTCAACAGGCTGCCACTGTAATATTACTAGTATACCAAGGATACCTGCTATAAATTAGCCCGTATACCCCACGCTTTCAATATGCCATACATCTTGCCCCTGCATTCCACGCGCTTTCATCTCCGATATGCATAGTGACATATAGAATTCGCTTGCTTCAGTATACACCAAAAGAATATTTACATTTGCGCAGATGACCTGCCTGGGCGACAACGGCATCATGTGTTCTTTCATCTCACTTCAACTCTTCGTCTTTTGCCTAAACCATGCCTGCCATGCCTGCCATGCCTGGCCACCTTCCTCGTACAGTCTGCATCCGCCGCTCAATCCATTCGTCCAAGCCTTCAAGACCACTCTCGGGCCGAATTTGGAAGACTGCCGGCTTGAATGCTAGTATGTGGTTGCGGCAGATCGTTGTCATTGTTTCACGTCACATGTCGAAAATGTAGCACTGCACAAACCGGAGCTTTTCTTTCCTTCTAGGCTGTAACCATCCGTGACTGTCGGAAATGCTCTTCCGGAGATTGGCATCGCGTTGAGTGCGCGTTGTCTGAGTTCGCGTTTCGCCACCGTGACTTTGCACATCTTTATTACATACGCTTGACTGTCTTGATTTTGTTAGTCTGCGCCGTAATATTGAGAACACAAGTGTGGAATTCCAAGTCATCAGTAATCATGATTTATTCAGCAAGCAAAGCACAACACGTCCAACGCCTCCCCGGGTCTATAATCATGGCTTTTATGTATCGTCTAACCACCACCGTCGTAGCGGTAGTAGTAGCACTTCTGGTTGTTGTTGATCTCCCCGAGATTGAGGCTTCGCTTCTTTGTCTGGTAATTCTCCAGCTTGCGCGCGCGCACCTCTTGCTTGCGAACAGCCTTCTTTGCATCGTCAGAGGCCCCCATCATACCAGCAGCTCCCCTCGGAACCACTGCGCGTTCACGGCCACGCTCCCGGCGGACCAAGCGGCCATCACTCTCGTCATCTGAGCCAGGGCGCTGCGAGCCCTCAATTGCCAGACGCTCCGCGCGCTCCTCGGGCGTGGGATAGTTGGTGAGGTTCTGGCGGTAGTACTTGTTCAGCGAGCGGTGTCCAACCGATTTGCCCGAAGGCAAATGAAGTTCATAGTCGTCGTGAAAGACGGCATGCGTATGCTTGTGCGCGCGCGAATGCCACCCGTCGGCCTGATGTCTTGGCCGTGGGTCGTCGTGCGCGTGATGAGGGTGCTTGCTGAGTCTATCATATTGGTGGTAATGGCCCTCTGCCGGTACAGCCGTGAGGTCTGCAGAGTCCAGCGACGATGCGGAGCTATCAGTTTCCCACCCGTCACCGTCCACATCACCATCCTCCTTGTCATCATCGCCGTTGGCCTTGGCCTTGGAAACACGAGCACCACCCGCGTCCTCGTCGGCCATCTCGTCATCACTGTCCGAGCCCTCGGGGTCAGAATATGTCGCACGGAAATCGTAAAAGTCACCGATATCGAGTTGCTCCTCCTCAGTGCTGTAAGGAATCTTGCAGTGGCCAGTATCGCGCATATGCGTCTGCGTAGCGTATACAGAAGCCTTGACCTTGTCGCAGAACAAGCACGCGTGACCTTGTCCAATCTTGGACTGGAGCTGCTGCAATAAACCATCCAAATCTACCAAGTAGGGCTTTTCAGGAATGAACATGCCGTGAAACTTTTCCATGTGCTGGGCGTTGAGGGGTACGCTGGGCGACTCGTAGTTGCAGAAAAGACAAGACTTGAGGGTCCAAACTGGCTCTGGAGCAGTGCCGTTGGCAGTTCCATTTTCAGTCGCCCCATCATCAGCATCTTCGCTGGCTTCATCAGTCGGGCCAGGGTTGTTGGGGCGCTTAACGGGCGAGGGCCGCTGCTGAGACAATTTGGCTTTCTGAAGACCTTTGATCACCTGGTTGAACTCGTCCTCGGCGTCAGAATCGACGTCGCCGTTCTTGGCAGCGGGAACGGACTCGCCCAGAGAAAAGGTAGAGCTGACAACGGACTTGGTTTCCTCCTCGTTGCGGGGTCCAGCAGCAGCCTCGTTCTGCTTGTGTTTTTGGCTGAGAATATGATTTTGGTAAGCATTTTCGCTATAATATGTCTTGCTGCAGGCGTCGCAAGACTTTTCAAAATAAGCCTTGTCGGTTTGGGCGGTGGTAGCGGCTCGGGCCTGTAACACTTTTTCGCTGAAAACTTCGGCGGAGATGGGGGGGAGGGTAGCGACGCGGCGCTGGAGGTTATATCGGCTGCTTGTTGTTAGGGAACTATCCAACGACTTGAACCAGGATCGGAAAATTTCTCACTGCCAGTCACTCTTCATGTGTGCTTTTTGTAAGTCAATATTTCTGTAGGCAACCTGACAGGTGTTGCACGTGTACGGGTGAGACGCTGGCGCTCCGGCACCCGCCGCAGGCTGAACGCTCGCCATATTGTGATGCCAGAAAATAATCCCTGGAAGAAGAACTTGACTCTTTCGCAGATCAAAGATGGCAGAGAGAAAGGAGATGATCCGCGCTTCCCGCACAAAGTCAAGAAAATGAAAAGGATATGGCTTGGCGGGGGCAGAATTATTAATACTGCGTTGCTTGTGGCGATAGGTTTTTGGTGGCGGGGTCACTTCCATTTTCCCGTCACCGCTTACCAAGGTGGGAAGGGTATAGTGGAGCCGAACCCTGCCGGAAAGTTATGACGACAACGCCATGCCAAAGCTTTTGCCAGAATTCAAACAATAGTATCAGCGGAAAACCCTTGAGAGTCTTGCAGTTTACTTTGGCCGATGCAAGAGCATTTTGCACATCTTCTAACAGATTGATTACCAACATACACGACCTCTCTTCACGTTGGAATTGGCCGAAGCCAGAAGAACTTGTAACCCAGATTGAAAGTTGAACTGCAGCCAGTACATGATGCTGCCCTAAAATGCCTTTGAGGAACCTAATCGGCAAGCCATCCGATCCTCGATTCGCCATAGGATTCTATATCTTTCCAGGATATATCAGGAATCGGCTGCTAGTACGATGTTCGTCTGAAAAGTCTGCATTACAAGTCACGGCACTGGGAGTCGTAGCGTAAATCTGTTTCAGGTCAGCATCGGTCAGCATTAAAGCATGATGAAATATGTATGCCGAGAAAGGGTGGCCAACACGCCGACCATTTAATCTAACCCAGCAAAACGTTATTGCATCGCGCAAAATCTGCAACGTCGTCAACGTGTGTGCCTTTTGATTTGTGGGTGGCGAACGCGCTGTAGCTCATGACCAGTCGTTCAATGTCCGCCTTGAAATGGTTGTCGGTGTCTAGCGTACAGTATTGATTAATCGCCTCATCATATTATTAAAGAGTCCAACAAAGGCGTTGGTATCTGCGTAGACTGGCCACGACGCAACCGGGCTGAGAACCCAACTTGGTCAAGCCCCCCCCCCCGCCGCCAACGCCGGTTTGGAGCCACTGGGCTACCTACCGCTGGGAAAACTGGCAACTGACAACCGGGCACTGTGCAAATGTGCAACTAAGGCCGCGCTTCGGCCAGAGCCCGTCGTCGACTCAAGCATAGACCTTCGTTCCACCATCCATCATACTCGACTTCCATCGCCAGCGTTTATTACTGCTCTGTTTGACACCCTTCTCTGCACCCTCTGCCCAGTAACACAGACTTGGTCACTACTCTCCGATGAGCCGCTAGCCGTCACCACCATGAGTGCCCAGGCACCCCGGCTGCCTCAGCGCAGCGCCAGCGAGTCGAACCGCCCCCATGATGGGCCAGACGATGACGACGACGACCGATATGATCTGTTCGCTGGCCTATGGCAAGAAGCACCTTTTGCTAGGCTTCCGTCCGATGCGCCTCATCAACTAAATTCCTTCGTCCGCGACATCGAAAACCCTCGCCGCGTTTACGCAATCCACCGCGCCAGTCGTCGCCACGACTTTCAGCTCCTCGTTCAACTCTATATTCATCAGCTGCGCGATGGATGCGGTAGCGCCACTTGCGCTACGCCTACATGCTTGAGCTGCCGGAAGCGTCTCGCCGGAAAATCACCCATCCGACGATACAATCCTACGAGCGCCAGGACGTTGGCCGTATATCTCGCCAGCCAAGACAACCCGGAAAGGGGTATCTGCCCATCGCTGAAACGCTCCAACACTACCACCCCTGCAGTCAACAATTTGGTATTTTCGAAATGCTCCATTTCAAAACCCGTCAGCCAGAAAGAAAGCCCAAAATCAGCCGATGGCGATACCCGAGACACTAGTACGAGAGCACCCAACAAGTCACAGCTCAGGCACGGCTCTCTTGAACCGCAAGACGCACAGCTGCGAGAGACGTCCAACGATGACGCGACCAACAAATCCGATGCTTCACAATCACTGACAGAAATTTGCGTCTCGGAGCGGCCCGTTACACGAGACTATCGGTCTTTCGCCGCCACGACGTTCGGCACTGTCGCATTCAAGATGATCGAATGGCTGACACCGAACTCGCTAGAAGCTCTATCTCGAAAAATATCCTATCTCGATTCCTCGTCGCAACCAGGCCCAAAAGCAGCGCGTATTCCTTCGCCCGAGAGTCGGCCAGCTACGGGCAAGGAAGCACGCGACCATGATGATGATCGAGACTCTTCGGCCCCTCCCCACAAGTCTTCGCTGCAGCCCGATGTGCCCGGCGCTGCAGACTCACGTAGCAGTAGGGAGCAGCAGCCTACCTCGAAGCGGAATTCTAAGCCAGCATTCCGCTCCAAACCGACTGCTGAAACACCACGGCGCAAATCTATCGAACCTGTCTGCGTCACAGCCGAGACTGACAACGCTGCGCTTCACCGACCGAGTCGTATCAACGGATACCATCCTGACAAGCTATCACGGAGGACAAAGTCTCCGACTACCATAACTTTCAAGCCCACATTTTTCGAAAATGTGCCTATACCCCCATCCGTTGCTGACGAAGTGACTGTCACTTCATCAGACGGCGAGGAGAGTACGAAAGAAGAGTTGTCCAAGCCCACGCGGCCCGGCAGCAACCACGAACACAGACAGAAACAACAGTCGACTGAAGAAGTACAAGACGAGGATCTCAACGACACGAAAGCCATAGAGTGTTCGCTTCCACAGACATTGTCACAGCTCAATATCGAGATTGTTGACTTCATCTGCGACACCTATATGGAGGACGAAACATCAGAAGATTATTGTCATGCCACATTAGACATTGACCGCAACTACCCAGAACCACTGCGTAGGCATGAGCGTCTGGTAAGGACGCCCCAGCAGAGAGATGCCATGTGCAAGAAAGCATGGAAAGATTTCCACGAACAAACTCTCTTTAGCGTTCTCAGTGACCCAGAAGCATTGGTTTCGTCATTTTCCAAGGATGGCAGATTATTCGACTCGCAGAGTTTGTGGTATTGCATGGTGCGCCTTACCAGGGCATCGCCAAGTCTTGTTCTTCATAGCCTGTGGTTGTCGGCGGCTAGCTTGTTCTCGTTGCCAGACACCATCAATCGTGGCGAAAAGGGTAAGACGCGACAGTCATCAGTGTGTCAAGCAGAAAGCATTGTGTCAATATGCTTTCACGCCCTTGTCGCACTCGTCCCGGTTGTCTCAGACTCGAAAATATTATACGACCTCTCCCGCACACGCTCGCATGGCCTCGCACTGGCGAATAGCTGTTCATCGTACCGCCGCTCATCTGGCCTTTGCTTGAAATACGACGACGCATTTTCCAATAGCCTAGCTTTGCGCCTAGCACGCCGGCTTTTCCTCGCCATCACAATTCGTCAACAGCATAGCAAGGCGCCGCTTGGATCCTTGCTGGAGCAGCTTGATTTACGAAACACTGGGCTGGAGCGCATTCTCAAATTCACCCAAGAAGAGCGACTTTTGCATGAAACAAGAGTACCGACTCTCCTGCTTGACTGGGCTAGGGCCGTCTTGTTGCACGAGTGGGATGGCAAGGCTCCGTTCTACAAGGACGGTACTTTTTACGGCGCATTATCGTTTATGGACACTTTTTGTGAGTCTTGAACCAATACTGTTTGAAGGACAAAATTGCTAATTATAAGCAGATTCAAACAGAAATGTTCTGCTGTTGGGAGAAGTACAGTTTCGGGTAGAATACTTTTCCGAACGTCTCGATACCATGCGTGTACCGATTCAATGGATAACGACAAGGCCAACAGATGATGTGGGAAATATTCTCGACTACCCCTATCTCTTCCGACCCGAAACTCTCGTTACGTATTTCCGATCCATCAACTTTGCATGCATGAGCCGCACATTCGAAGAAGCTAGCTCTTTGAAACGTCGCATGAGCGCAATTGTTGATCCTGGGAGTTTGATCACGAATCCGCATCACAAGGTTGTCTTGAAGGACATGATGAGAACCGCCGTATCAAAGTACCTTGTTTTGGATATCGGCCGAACCAGTGTTCTTCGCGATGCTTTTGATCAGCTTTGGCGACGTCAGAAGCGAGAGTTGTTGCGTCCTCTCAAGATTCACCTCGGCGAGGATGCTGGCGAGGAAGGGTTTGACTCTGGCGGTGTGCAGCAAGAGTTCTTTCGTCTTGCGATCGCGGAGTGTCTTGACCCCGTGTACGGAGCCTTTACAGTGGATGATAGAAATCACATGGCATGGTTCAAACCCCATTCCGCAGTCGAGGACTGGAAGTTTGAGCTCATGGGTTTGCTTCTATCCCTTGCAGTGTACAATGGCTTGACGCTACCTGTCAACTTCCCCAAGGCGTTTTACCGCAAGCTGCTCAAACAACCCGTCGATCAACTTTATCATATTGCCGACGGTTGGCCTGAGCTCACAAGCGGCTTGACTACGCTCCTGGAGTGGGACGAAAAGGATGGTCTCATTGAGGATATTTTTGCGCGAACCTATGAATTCTCTGTTCCGGGCATAGGCAAAGATTTGACCATACACATGCTCGAGGACAAGCACAAGGAACAGCCCGGCTCGCCCATAAGCGCCGACGCGGATATGTCAGAAGCCCCGTACGTCACCAACGAAAATCGCGACGATTTTGTCGCAGATTACATTCGCTACCTCACCGACTACTCTGTCCACCGTCAGTTTGACTGCTTCCGTCGCGGTTTCGTCGCCTGCCTTCCCGAAAAGTCGCTGACGCTGCTCACTCCGTCCATTCTGCAGTCCGTCGTTGAGGGGGTGCAGGAGATTGACATTTCAGAGCTGCGCCGCTACACGCGCTACGTGGGATGGGACCCATCGCACCACACGATTCGCGATTTCTGGTCCATTGTCAAGCGCTACGACGACCGCATGAAGCGCAAGCTGCTCGAATTCGTCACGGCCTCGGACCGCGTGCCTGTCAGTGGCCTCAAGAATGTCCAATTCATCATACAAAAGAATGGCGAGGAGGGCGAGGGTGGCCACCTGCCGACGGCGTACACGTGCTACGGTACGCTTCTGCTACCCGAGTATCGTGATAAAGAGGTGCTGCGGGAGCGTCTAGCCATGGCACTGGAGAATGCGCAGGGCTTTGGTTTTGCGTAGATCATGGTCAAGAAGCGGAGCGGCCACCCATCTCTTGTGCCAGAACAGTATTTACCCTAAAAAAAGCATACAGCGGAGTCCTGATCCCCGGGGCTCATGTATATGGTTCTTCCATGAGCGAGTTTTCTTTTCTTCATTCTTTTTTAGTTTCCAGTCGATATTCAGATCAATAGATGCGATGTACAATAACTTCGAGGCTCGTGTGCGTGATCATGTTAACGTGTATTCCTACTCATACTTTCTTTGACAGAGGCTAGTCTTGCATCTGTCTGACGTTGAGATTGATTCTCTTGGTCTTCATCCAGCCCTCCCAAGCGCTAAACTGCCCGTCCTCTTGCGCCGGCCAGTTCTCTAGATACTCTGGACACGTGTCCGGCACAATCTTGGGCACACCATGCCACGCGCACCTCGACTCTTGCGTCATGTAGATGGCGTCCCCCGACCGCAGCCTCAGCAGCAGGTAGTCTTTTTCGTCGTCTGCAGCCGCCGCAGCCTTGCCCTCATCCATCGTCGTCGTCGTCGTCGTCGTCGTCGTCGTCGTCGCCGTCGCCGTCGCCACTTTGTTGGGCGCAATCATAAAAAGCCCGTCGCAGCCAAAACTCAAGCTCACGAGGCCCTTGTCGGTGAGCTCGCTGACGTCGCGGTGCATCATCATGGTGTCGCCCGGCGTGTAGAGGTTGACAATGGCGGCCTGCGCGTCCGTCGCGGGGAACAGCGCCCCCAGAAACCGCGCCAGGTCCGCGGGAAAGGCCGGCGGAGGCCGCGCCGGGTACACGCGCGCGGTCCAGTCGTACTGCCCGCCGAGCGTGACCCAGTGCAGGCGCCGCGACAGCACCTGCTGCGGCGTCAGCGGCTTGTGCACCGAGGGGTCGCGCGGCGTGAAGAGCGCCGGGGCCGTGGGCGCGAGGGCGAAGAGGGACCGCGCGTTGGTGGTCTCGCCCGAGGGGTAGGGGAGGTGGTAGTGCAGGTGCAGGTTGGTCTGGTGGTCGGGGTTGCTGAGGTCCCGGTGCAGCATCCTCTCGAGGACGACTTTTTGCACGGCGGGCGGCACGAGAGCCGGCACAACCAAGAGGCCTGCGAGTATATATTTTGTTAGACAATGAATGATGAATGGTATGAGTTAGTGGTGTGAGCGACGAGTACTTGCCTGGTAGTAGGGGGTGGTGAAGAACGGCAACGTCTTCTTGGGCTTCGTCGGCGTATTCCTCGCCAAATTGCGAAAATGCCACTCGTCTTTGTTCTTTGGTGATGCTGCTCGTCTGGATGAAGCCGCTTTCTTCAGGTGGTTTGTATGGGTCGTCTATGCGTGGATGATCTTTCACTTGCTTTGCGTCCATTCTGGCCCAGGATTTCCAGTTTGCCCTCATCTTTTCCGTCGGCTGCTCATGAGCGTCTATTTCTGTTATTGCTACCATCCTGCCGCGCATATAAGTTCGGTGGTGGATTTTTGACGTCTGCAGTGACTGTATATCACTCTTGTCAAAGAGACAACGTAGCCAGGTGTATGAACCGGTGTAGAGTGTTTCCCGGAGCAGCTGTCGTCTGCGAAATCGCTCAAAATACCCGCACCTAGTTCAACGTAACAAAAGACACGCTCTGTTATAGGCGGAAAGTTGAAGCCAAGGCCTAGAAGTGATTTTTGCTGATGTGTGGTAGTTACAGGGTGGGTGCCCGTGGAGGTGGAAAAACCTTACCTAAGAGCACTACCGTATGAGATTCTCATATTCAGATGGGCCAGCTTCATCAACTGTTCAATCACAAATCCGCAATACCGTGAACTTTTCTTTCCTTGAACCCATATTTCTGAGCACCAATTCATAAAATATTGGTCAAAGATTATCACTATGTTATTGACTGCACGCTAGAGTCATGCTTCACCTTCCGAATATGTCTCGACGCGCATCCTCGCTTTTATGGCGAACGCCCGTAGCAGCCTCCATCAGAGCCAGCACACGCAAATATACATCTCGAAGCCAAATACCGCCCGCACCAAACCCGACCAACCCTCAAAACCCTCAAAACACTCAAAGCCCTCCCACGAAACGTCCACCACGGCAGTCGCTTGACTCTCCCGCCGTATTCAGCAGCCTTGTCTCGTATGCATCGTCGCCCTCGACGCTCAGCACGGATTGCCCTGTAGGGTCCAACACCCGCCGTGCCAGAGACTTTTTCAAGGCTGCGAGTTTCCTCTACTCGGCCGCCGATTTCAAGGACCATCCGTACAATGTGCAAGTGCCCGAGGTAGTCATTCTCGGCTCCTCCAACGTCGGCAAGTCGACCTTTCTCAATGCGCTGGCCGGCCGACCTGGCATAGCGCGCACCAGCGCGCGGCCCGGCCACACGACGCTCATGAATGCGTACGGTCTCGGCCCCGCGCCGCCGCCTCCGCCGCCGTCTTCTCCCCCCGACAGCACGACGACGGCGACGACAACACCTCCTCCTCCTCCTTCTTCGCCATCGCCGCAGCACAGCCTCATCGTCGTCGACACGCCGGGCTACGGCTTCCGCAGCCAGGCGACATGGGGCGAGACCGTGGTGCGCTACCTCGGATCGCGCAAGGCCCTTCGCGGCGCCGTTGTTCTCGTCTCGGCGGAGAAGCGGCTCACGCCCGGCGATCGCTGGGTGCTCGAGGCGCTGGCCGACGCCGACGTGCGCACGCTCGTCGTCGTGACCAAGGCGGACAAGGCGGACAAGGCGGCGGCGCGCCGCGACAAACAGGGCGGGTTCTGGGCGGGGCCGTGCGCAGCCAAGGCCGAGGAGATGCGGGAGGAGATGCGCCGCGTGGAGAGGGGCGCGGGTACGGGCTGGAAGGAGGGCGCGGGCTGGTCGTCGGACGTGTTCGTGACGGCGGCGGGATGCCTGCCGCCGGGCAAGAAGGCGTCCAAAAGGACGCGCGATGCGGGCGACTGTGTGGTTGCGCATGACATGAGCGACAAGGCGGGCATGGGCGCCGTGCGAGCGGCGATTCTGGAAATGGTTGGGCTCGCGGTGAAAGATAATGGTGCTGACCAGCAGCCCCAAAACATTTCCTACACCGGCAAGATTGTATCCTTTGACGACATTGTATGGAAATCTTGATGAAGGGAGACGTGTATAGTGCGATCTTGAAATGAAGGAACAAGGTTATAGTGAGAGTCTCACGATCATGAGACGGAAATTATAATAGACTATGTACAATATACAATATATATACCCCGCCATCATTTCTGAGGCGTTGCTGCCTTGTTTGACTGCGGTGTCTCTGGTATCTTGGACTTTCGGCTCGCTTTTGCGTCAAATAGGCTCTTGACCTTTCGCAAGCGAGCCCATCTCTCTTTATCCTTGGCGTCACGATCTGCCTCATCAAGCTCGGGAGCGGTCGTTTTGGCTGATGCATTGGACATGGGTTCCAGTAACACTGGGACTGCTTTTTGAGGTGTAGAGGGGTTCACGTTATCTTTCTCAGGCACAGGAGGGGCTTCGCCAGCGAGAGATTTTCTGTGGTGCCCTTGGTATATACTGCGTAGCTCAGACTCATTCTTGAGCATCTGAAGCAAGGACATCCATGCAGTGGCTTGCGCGTCTTTTCCAGTCGCACCGACTCTACTTTGGGCCTCTGGGTTCTTCCATGGACAGAAGAACCGGTGCTCACGAATGGGGTCGAGATGGTCCATAGCCGCTGGCACTAGTACTTTTCCATTCTCATCCACCTCTTTGCTTTTGAACATCCATAGTCCAAGACGTCGTTGACATGTGTGACACGAGGCGCTGTTGGGAACGGCGCCGATACGCACATTGGACAGACCCTGCCATCCAGTGAGAGCCAGAGCCAACGCGGCGCGGTTGGGAGACTGTCCAGTGGTGGCAGCGGCAGCGGGAGGGGGGTGGGTGAAGAAGTTTTCTGGAAGTTGTTTGAGTACCGTATCAAGGACGAGGTCTTCAGGAAGGCGGAGGTTGAATTCGTAAGGGAGGAAAGATTGGCGTGAACAAAGTTCATCGTAACGCTGCCTTAGGCTTTCGAGAGTGCTGCTGGAATTGGAAAAGGATATTCGTAAAAGCGAGTCTAGAAAGTGTTGATATAAGTGACGAGTGATTCAGGAGGCGTGTAGATGAGCACATACCATCGCATCCACGTTTTTTCCATAGACAGTCCGGTTGATGTGAAGAAACGATAAGGTCCGCATATTTTTCGACGAGCGCTTCCTCTTGACGTCATGTTAGCAATTGCGCCGTATGCCAAGCGACGAGAACTTACCAATTTCCGACGCAATCAACACAGACACCTCCTTCCCGTCTTGCTCCTTGCGGTTGAGCTTGACCACCAGCTCCTTGTGGCATAACGCGCATCGGACGCGTTCCTTACCGTGGCACACCCATCCACGCTTCGCCCACTCGACCTCGCCGACGCGGTCGGGCTTGGGTGTCCAGCTGGTGATTTCCTGAAAGGACGCGAGCCGTCGCAGCAGCTGCTCTCTGTCTCCGGGGCAGTATCTGGCGGCGACTTCCGGGGGGCCGGCGGCGGGCGGAGGCGTCTGCAGCGGCCTACGCAGCGACGCAATGGACGCCAGGGACAACAGCGACGAGGATGACGCCGTGTCGGCGGCGGGGGCGACGCCCATGCGGCGCTTCTTTTGTGCGATGGTGGACAGAGGCGACGACGGCAGGGACGACGACGCGGCGGTTCCAGCGGTAATGTCGGCCGTCTTTCTGGGCTTTTGGTCAGGCGGAGAGGGTCGAGGGCTGTTGAGGCCCTGGAGCAGGGCGTTGAACTTGCGCTTGGTCGCGTTCATCGTGGGGACCGAGCGAGGGTTTGGCGCCGGAGGGACAGAACAAGCTGGAATGGGACACGAAACGTTGGCGCCCAGGACGGATGAATCAGCAACGAGGCCAGGGACTGACTGGGGCAGGCTGGAGCTTCGTATTCGAATGCTGCCCAACGTCGGGGTCAGAAAGGAAGGGATGAAACAGCAGCGAGGGTTGACATGTACGGAAACGGATTGCTGATGCGAAAAAAAGACATGACCGTTTGCTCTCGTTGGGACAGTGGAGCGAAGCGCGTTGCTGCAGGTTGTGAGCGTGCGGCGCCTTACAGCTTGTCTCAGTGAACATCTAGTGAAGCTATGCAAATCATGGCACCGTCGCCTCGTTTCTTGTTGGCCAAAAGGTCTTGATTTAATATAAACAATTCAAAAACGTAAATTGTCAGACGCTGCTACGCAAATTTACTGTCGCTGTTGAAACTCCCGTTGCAGTGTCTTCAGCCGCTGAAGCTCACTGTGCTTCTTCCCTGTCCGGTGCCTCCTCGATAGAAATCGATAAGAGAACATCGGCCCCACATCCAATCGGCGGTCACGGATTCTTTTTTTTTTTTTCTGCCACTCGCCGCCTTTTCTTTCTCTTTCCTAGTTCGGAACTTTTTTGATCCTCCCGGTGCCCCTGCTCTCTGTTTTCTTTCTCTCGCCTTGCTTTTTTGAATGATTCATACTCAGACTTTCCTCGAGACTTTGCTCACTGATCTATTCTACACTCACATGTCCGCGCCGCCAGCTTGGCTCTTCTCTAACAACTCCGACGCCGTCGCCGCCGCGACACCTACCGCCGCCGATCCCAAAACGACGCCAGACCGCCCCTCCACCAGAACGATGGGAAAGAAGGGTGGCAGCACTGCCGTCGCCGCGCCCGCGGCCCCGGCTTTGCTGATGGACATTGTGGAAAGGTTTCTCAAGGATCATGCCTTCACCGACGCGCACAAGGCGTTTCGTGCGCAGCGCAAAGAAAAGGGCCTGGTCACCAAGGACAAGGACATCGTCGTCGCTGGACCGACTCTTGACGAGGTCTTTGCGTGGTGGCAGAGGGCTGCGGCCAAGATCGATGAGGACAGTGCAGACAGTTCGGATAGCTCGGAAAGCAGCGACAGCTCCGATGACGACGAAAACGATAGCAGCGACGAGGAAGAGGTGACCAAGAAGCAAGAGGTGACCAAGTCACTGAAGCGCAAGGCTCCAGAGAGTGACAGTGACTCTTCGGAAGAGGATTCGGATTCTGATCTGAGTGACAGCTCGGATGACGAGGAAGAAGACAAGGAGGAGAAGCCTCAGGCCAAGAAGCAAAAAACAACGATAACCATCAAGCTGGGGGAGTCCGATAACAAGATGGACATCGACTCCGCCAGCGACAGCGACAGCGATTCATCCGACTTGGACTCCGATTCCGATTCCGACAGCGACTCTGACAGCGACTCTGACAGCGACTCTGACAGCGAATCTGACAGCGACAGCGACTCGTCATCCTCTGAAGTCGAAAAGGCTGCTGCTGTCTCCCTCCCCTCCAGCGACTCGTCCTCCGCCGACTCGTCCTCCGACTCCGATTTGTCGTCCTCCAGTTCCGAAGACGAAGCCAAACCACAGGCCAAAAAGGTCAAAAAGGAGAAGTCTACAAAGGACTCGTCCGACTCGTCCGTCACCCTCGACCGCGCCTCCCCCGTGGCCGAGCCCCCTCTGCCCCCCGCGCCAGTCGCCAAGCGCAAGCAAAACGAGCCCTTTTCCCGCATCCCCAAAAACATCAAGGTCGACGCGCGCTTCGCCTCCAACGAGTGGGTGCCCATGGACTACTCGCAGCGCGCGCACGAGGACCTCATCATCACAAAGGGCAAGGGCTTCACAAAGGCAAAGAATAAGATGAAGAAGGGCAGCTTCCGCGGAGGCGTCATTGACATTACCGAGAAAAAAGCCGTCTACTTTGAAGACTAGATTTTATATTTGAGGCGCGTTAATGCTGATTTCTGCATAAACTTTTGTATCTGGCTGTTTTGGCTTATGAAGGCGTCATGGGAGACGAAAAAAGTGGTGTTTTCTTTTGGTTGCACTTAGAGGTTAGATTTTTGTCCTCTACACATTTCATTGCTTTTATAGGGTTTATAATCTGCGTTTCCTCCAATTTACAAATGAAACTACAATCAAGCAGTTGTATATTACTCATTTTCCCCGTTACGAGTAAAGAAAAGTCTTGAATTAGAACTGGACTATGTTTGCCCCCACGCGCCGCTACACATCATTGAGAAATGATCATGATAGATTTACAAAAAGGCATAAATACGTTATTCAGGACTACCTTCCCCTCATGGCTCGTCCAGGACACGCCCAAGGCCCCAAATCAAGGTCAACGCTGAAATTAGCAGAACAACCTCCCAAGCAGTGCAAAGCCAACAAACACAGAACGACGTGGCTGGTTACTCGGAGCCATACGTTTTCACCACCCACTGCAGGAAGTCCTCCCACATGCGCTCCCACTGCTGCAGGACCGCTCCTCGCTCGTCGTCGCTGAGGCACGCATGCTCTATGCTCCAGAGCACGAGCTGCTTCCAGCCATACAGGCCCATGTCCGCCTTGCCAATGAGCACCTGGTAAAAGTCGTGTGAGAGCGACGATCTGCATTGCTTCACTTAGTACACTAGAACAGACCAAAAAAACGGAGAGAGAGAGAGTGTGGGGAGGGGGGGGGGGGGGGGCGGCAATTTGACGTACTTGAAGAGCGCGCCATTGTCCGAGCTCACGGCGCAATGCACATTGTTCGCCAGCAGCGAGTACAGGGCGTGGCCGCCGACGCGCGGCGTCAGCCCGAGAATCTCATTTGAGATGGGGCATAGTTCAACACAGACGCCCTGGGCGCGCATGCGCTGCATGACGAGCGGATGTCTGGGTAGCGCATAGCCGTGCCCGATGCGCCGCGCGCGCAGCAGCAGCGCATCGAGGAGGTTGCCATCAGCGGGCGCGCCCACATCGAGCGTCTCGCCGCAGTGGAACAAGAACGGTATCTCGACGTCCGCCTTGCGGCAATCCTCCTGAAACTCGAGCAGCTCGGCGACGAAATCTCGCAGCGGGCGTCCCTGCGCCTCCTCGCCGACGAGGTCAAAGCCTAGAAACGTAAGCAAGGATTAGCTATGGCTGTGAAGAAACAAGAAAGGGAGGGTATCAAGGGGAGGGTCGCGTACCGGCGATCCATTCGGGCCATTGCTTCTTAAACTCGAGACACTCTTTTAGTGCGTTCTTGATGGCGGATGGCTGCATCGAGCGAGGCGTGCAGTAGATGACCTTGATGCCGCCAAAGTACTGGCTCTGCTTCTCCATATCTTGCTGAAAGGCCTTGACTTCGTCTATAATGATATTCATGATGCCCTTGTTGTCAATGGGTCCCGTTCCGTCGTCGTGGTACAACTGGTTGGTGGTCATAAAGTTGGGCCGTATCTCGGCGTATTGAATGTTGTCGCGGACGAAATCCTCGAGGCACCGCCGTGTATACTCTCTGTACGCCTTTTCATAGTTGAAAAGGCCCTTCATCATTCTCGTGCGTCCATTGAACTTTTCCCAGGCGCTTTTCATCCAGCATGTTAGCGTTACTGCAAAGCTTCGATATTCGTTGCGACTTTCACCACTCACCCAGCTGCCGTCTGTAATGCTCCGTGAGCTTCATCCTCAGAAAAGACGAGTTTGGACAGCAGCCACTCTTGCGCATCAACTCCAGGACAATGGCGCGAAAATTGCTCTAGAAACGTCGTAAACTTCATCGTCTGCCGCGGCTGATACTGCGCACTGAACAAGTTGCCTGGCGCGGCATTCTCCTTGTCCACGCTCAGCAGGGAAAACTGAATCTCGCACTTGGAGTAGTTTTCGCGCCCATTGTCCTCTATCAACGGCAAATTACTCGTGATGAACATGCGCTCCGTTTCCTTGGCGATGCCCAGAAGCACGTCAGGCGGCAGGCACGCATTAAAATGGATATGCAAGTGCGCACCCTTGGGCATGTGGCGCGCCACATCGAAGAGACGCGTCTTTTGGATGAGGTCGACGTTGCTTAGAAAATGATCGCCCGCGAAGCGAGGATGCCTCTGCCCGCCATGGCCCGGCCTCGCCTCGGCGGCGTCGTAGACTTGCTCCTTGTCGAGCCGGCGCAGTCTGTGAAGAATACCGTCGACGGTCTTCTCGAGTGATGTTGCGCGCACACGGCAGCGGTGCTCAAAGCCAATGGACGCTTCGGCCTCGCAGAGCTGGCTGCGGTCTTCCATGTACCGGTCCACATCTGCCGGCAAGTCGGTCCTTGTCCTGACAGCGCTTGCAGACGACCGAGACGACCGTTGTCTCTTGAGAGGGGCACGAAACTGACTCATTTCATGCGTCGCTTCGAGTACTGCCTGTGCGGTTTGCTTGTCGTCAGTTGAGTCCTCATGCAGCTGTTGCAGCAATGAAGTGTCGAAAGTCATGTTTGCCTTTGGAAAAATTTGTCTTTGAAGGCGTTTGGCGAGCTTTTCGATTTTTATTTGGAAGCGACTCATGCCATTGTCTTGTGCCGTTCAGAGAAAAGGGTTTCAGAGGGCGGTACGGCTGTTATATGTACAACAAAGTGGTGAATGAGAGCGCCTGATGCGGAAGCGCTGTCATGTAGGTGGAGGGGTTGGTGCAACGACTTGTTGCATCATCGATGGAAGTAGAACAAAGATTATTTCAATACACAAGACATCGAGACTGTGCAAGGTGCTGAGCCATCCAAGAAATCTCTCAGTTATCTGCGAGAGGATATCGTGACTGATCTGCCATGCGTCGTTTGCCGCTCGTCAATGCGCTGGTAGGCCCGGCCGCCGCCCGGTTGTAATGCGCAGTTCCGGAGAGAGACAAATCAGGCTGCTTGAGGAAGCGGATGCAGAACTACGGTCAGAAAATGGCTGCGAAAGCTGTCGGCCTCGCAGGGTCTGAATTGAGAGCGAGATTGCTGGTCCGGTGTTGAGGTGTGGCAGTGGCAGTGACAGGCGATTGGCTCGGCGAGTCTTGAGTTGACAAGGACAAGGCGAAATCGTGGGCTGCATTCGACCAGATGAGCGCAATAGCGGCGGCCCTCTGATTTGGAGCGGTTGTGAGAAAGGTAGCGGCAGGGAAAACAAGTCATCGCCGCTTTTAGACCGCCCCAGCCTTCAGTTGCCCTTGTAGCACTGTGATGTTCGCTAGCGCGCGTTTGCTCGATGCAGCACAGGCTTCAATGACCACCTAGCTTAGATTATCTACTGATGTGAGCTTGTATCGCCAACTCTGATCACTAATCAAATGCTCTCATCATGATAAATTGCAATATATATATCAATATATTCGATTATAATGTAGTATAATGTTTTGCCGGGAAATGGGATGTATTGTAGACAGTTTGTGGGGGACTAGGTACACACCAAAAACTGCCTATCGAGGCTGTGTTGTGCACCAACTCGCCAATTTTCTGTACAACTTAACTAGTTAACTATGCACCAGCGCCACGGCTTCTGCCAAATCGCTTGCCCTGGGTATTAGAGCAGGAAAAAGTAGCTCCTGCACCGCCTCCGCAGTAATGCCACTTTGTACGTACGCCAACAACACCTTCCGGCCGGCTTGTGTAACCATCGCCTGGCCGTCACCACGCTGTCGTCTTGTAGTCTACAGTCATGGATGCCCAAGTGTACCTTGGGTCCTTTTTCTAAACACAATGACGTGCCAAAACACAACAGTACATCATCTCATTGATCAGAATCTTTATCGTGCCTCCATGCTTGTTGGTTCCTTTGTCACGGAAGAGAGCGTCAACAACACCCGTGGCAATCGTGCCAGTAGTCTGCTCGGTGTGGCCATCATTCTCTTCTGCTTCTGGTTCACCAGTGCGCGCCCAAGGCGGGGATTCTGGAATCTGTTGTACACCACAACAGCAGAAGAATGGGCGCTATTGATTGTCGGCCTGATGCACGTTTGTCGGCCGAGAGGTGGGACTAGGCGAAACAGCCTGATAGGTCATTAACAGCGCCCGTGCCATAGGGCGATAAACGAATAAACGAGCTGTTCTCTGTCAACAGCGACAACGCTGTCCATTGCCCACAGTCGTCGAATGCTAACCTCCAGCCCCTCGATGTATTTTTCGATCATGACCGGGTTTCACCGTCGAGGCATCGAGGCATCGATTCTCCGGTAAAAAAATGCTAAAGTCCTCGGATTGCTTCGAGATCAGTCGCAAACATGTACACTCCTTGTCTTACAAACCAATCTTTCCGTGGGTAGGCTATCAACCATCGCCATCGCGGATATAAAGTCATTAGCAGCGTAATAGCCAAGACGTGCTCACGGCCACCCTGGCCAATGAAAAAAACGCGAAACTTAACCTTGTTCTCCATAGTATAAGATGGCAGCGGCACCAGCTGTACGTGAGATTGCAAGCCCAACTCAAGGACGGAGCGACAACATGTGTTTCTATCTAGGCTACACTATACAATGATGTGTTACTGCTAGCTATTACCTCCTGTCAGGATCACCGCAATGTTCCACGTCTTCACCTCTTCCTGGGGCTCAAAGGCTCTCAAATCGGGGTGGTACAGCGCCGCTGCAAGCCCGACAGCAGCACTGGGTTCGATGGGACGCCCTAATATCTCTCGAAGCTCTCTCAAAGCATCTGATATCTGTCCTTCCGTGACTGGGAAGCATGCTTTTAAATAATCCGTGCTTTTCAACACTTGCCAGTTGGATTCCCACACCGACGTTCGCAAGCCGTCAGCGCACGTATATCCGACCATGTCGCGCTCGCACAGCTGCCCCTGCAGCAAACTAGCAGCCAAACGCGCGCCACCAACCAGCGGCTCAGCAGCAAAGACGGACGTGCTGCTGCCATTCAAGAGTAGTGCAGTGCCCGTAGTTAGACCTCCCCCTCCACAAGGAACAATGACGCCGTCTAAGCGCCCTTCTTCCAATCCCTCAATCTGGTGGGAAGCCTCCAGACTGGCTGTAGCTTGTCCAATCATCACATCGCGGTCAAATGACTCGATAAGCGTGTATCCGTGTTCTGTTGCCCTGGCGTGTGCTGTGGTCCGGCAGTCAATCATACTACTGCCATTGATGCGTATGGTTTGCGCGCCGTTGTCCTGGAGTTTCGATCTTTTTGACTCAAGGCTGCTTTGGTTTACCACGACATGAACGGGTATATCGTATCCTCTTTCATTCATCAGGTCCATTGCAGCTTTCGCGATGGCTACTCCGTGATTTCCTGTGTAGAGAATGTTAGTAAGGCTAGCCAATGGCTGTCTCTCTGTGTAGACCTCTAACCTGTACTGTATGTGATCAATCCCGCACGAAGCTGATTCTCGTTTAGCTTCAGCAGCTTGTTCATGGCCCCTCGGTACTTGAATGAGCCAGCGATTTGTTCGTTCTCGGTTTTAATGAACACATTGATCTTCTTTCGAAGGCCGACCCGGCTCGAAGCCAGATAAGAAAGGCGCGGTGAAAATACACACGAAGTCCTGCGAACGTATCCTTGAATGCGTGCCGATGCTTCAGCTACTTCAATCTTGAATAAATTAGCCATGTCGGGAAGAATAGTTAAAAATATTCATGTAAACACTTAGAGAGATGAAAAAAGTTAAAGATTGCTGGTTGTTACGAAGTGAAATGGGTGAGTCTTATATGCCAGGCTGGTATGGCGACGTAGCGACAGGGCTCAATGTATTTCATCGGACAGGTTGAATGTCCCCGAAACTCGCGCGACAAGCGCGCCCGCAAGCTCGCCAAGAACAGAGCACATTTTCCTGTTTGCTTCATGTATGCATGTATGTATGAATATTTATCGCGGGGAAATCCCTCATGAGGGCAAAGGGCGCCCGCCAGGGCGCTTCTATTTGCTTTATTGTTGCTTGGTTCCAGAGTTACCTGACCGGCATATAAAACAAACGCACCACGCCTCGTTTAAGGAAGTAAAGGGAGATATTTTAAGGAATTAAAGAGAGAGATTATAGGTAGCTAGTGGTAAAGTAATAAAATAATACAACTCTATTATTAAGTAAGAGATAATAGTTGTTAAATTGAAGTCTTACTACTAATTTATTTTTGTAGTTTAACTAGTAATTAAGTAGGTAATATATCAAATCACATATACTTATGCTTGTAGTCAAATGGTACCATACCCCTAGTAATACTCCTTTTTATTTATAACACTCATATATACATGCTGCCGACTTGGCAATTACTCAAACATAACCCGGAAGTCATTCATACCCAATGCCATGTTTTTGCCAAGAACTTGGGTTGGCCAGTCCGTGACAATTTATTTTATTTTGCTCTCGACTAAGCAAAATAGCTCTTCCACAAGACACCTTCCAGATCTTCCAATTGCTCAGGTGTAAAGTACTGCCACCATTCATTAGTCCACTAGTGCGCCAACGTATCATCGATGCTGTGACATACCTTTTGGTCCACAGTCCAGCTATCTTGTCGAGTCTTTTTGAACTCGCTTAGTATTCCCTTTGCTGCTTTACCCACCACACCAGGGTCGCCCGCGGCACGACGAGCCAAGGTTGCGAGA
This sequence comes from Beauveria bassiana ARSEF 2860, assembly GCF_000280675.1. Classification (NCBI taxonomy): domain Eukaryota; kingdom Fungi; phylum Ascomycota; class Sordariomycetes; order Hypocreales; family Cordycipitaceae; genus Beauveria; species Beauveria bassiana. The sequence continues at coordinate 200,442 of NW_007930851.1, forward strand.
ATCTCGGGCATCCACTTGGGCGGCGGTGTGGCATACGGGAAGGCTTCTATCAACGCGCCCAATCCAAGGACGGCTGCATGTCGGCGCGTGATCTGCTTCTGCACATCCACTGGTGTATCTGTTCCAGCTACTTTGGGGCCACGCTTTGGCATGGGGTTCTGCGCTAGCTCTCTCTCAAATCTGGCTGTGAGATGTTCAATCAATGGGTCCCGGACGCGCCGAGGCGAACAACGGATCATGCCCGCCAATGTTGAAGCTGCACACCCTCGCACTTCCAGCTGCGAGTCGCTGAGCATGTCCGAGACTGTGGTAAACAAAACATCTCGAAGGCTCTTCTCCGTCACGAAGATGCGCCGGAAGTAGACGACTTGCATATTGACAAGAGCTCGAAGGCGCTGATGCCAGCTGGCGGCATTACGCCCTATACGAACCAAACCTTTGATGAAGTCTGCATCTTCACCGTCTCTGAATGGAATGTTGGGCAAATGACGATACACATGGTACGCAGTGCGCATCAGCTCTGGATCCTCCTTGACGTCCATCATGTGAAGTAGCTCATCCATGAACGGCGTAGAAAAGAACGGCACAAGCTGGGTACATTCGTGCGATGATAAGGCGCAGTCCAGCCACATCAATACCGTCTTGCTACCCGCTGTATACGAAGACTGCGTCTGCTGGCCTGGCGCGCGCTCGTGCCTCCACTTCTCCAGCCGCGAAAAGACGTCTTTGATCACAGCACTGAACTCATCGTCGGGCTTGTAAGGTCGGATACCGATAGACGAGTCCGCCTTGTTTTCCTCAAGTAGCTTCTTGACACTCTCAAACGACTCATGGTATCTCGACTTGTAAATCACCGAGATTACTCGGCCCATCGACTCACGTACTGCCTTGTAAGGGTGATCCAGGTGTGCCAGAAAGTTGTCCAGGATAGGCTGTGTACCACGGAAATGCCACCCACCATCAGCAATGGCGAACTCGACCAGCTGAATTTTGGCAGATTCCTTGAACGCAGCATTAGAGCTCATGTCTAGGCGGAAGCCACGCAGCGCATCCACTAGCTCATGAGAGCGACGAGGGTCCTTGCAGTCTAGAATGAAGTGCAAGCATGTCATCCAATACGTCAGGTTGTCGGGAGTAAGCCCGTCGGCAAATATCTCCAGAATCTTGGGTGCTGCAAACTCCCACACTCTGTTTCGGATCGCTGGCGGGTCATCGCTGGATCCGGCCAACAATGCCCCGAGAATTTCTGAAGTCGCGCGATGTTGGTGTTTGTCGCTGCCGTCACCATACACTTCGACCATGAGCTCCTTGATTTCCTCCAAATTGACAGCCGTGGATTCGTAATGCATCAAGTCAAACACATGCATCAGCAGATAAACGCTGCTCATCCGAAATCTGTCTGCTGAGCTGTCTCGTGGCTCTTGTTTCAAATAATCAAAACACTGACGGAACCAGTCCTTGTTTAAAATCTTTCCAATCTGAGAACGTACAGCGCGTTCCTTGTCATCGTACGAATCAAATGGCATAGGCCTGGCTCGGAAGGCAGAGAAAGACTTGCCCCACACCAGCCAACCAGGGTGATCCGCATCCACCATGTATTCTGCATTGTTGGGGTCTTTGAAAGAGTCCAGAAACTTTCTGGTGTACTCAGCATCACCCTTCTTTACCTCGACAGTGATCTTATTGCGATCCTTGCTCTCCTTCTCGAGCAAGTAATTGCGGTAGTCATGCTCATACACAGCGCGCAAGTCGACGGCGGTAAAGATGGACGTGAAAGCGTTCAGATAGTAGCCTCTAAGGCTGGGGTGAGGGTCGTTTGTGCCGTTCGCAACCAAGGCAATGAATTCAGCTGGTGCAATTGTGTCGAATCGAAGACACAAGTTGGCTGCAAAGATGGCACATCTGGTTGCGACTTTCCAGTGTGCATCCTTGGCCTTTCTAGTGAGTTCCAGGCCCAGGGCTGCTTTTGACTTTTCCACTCTCTTGCGACGTTGAAGAATGAACTGGTGTCGCGAGTCAATCGCGGATGTCGAGTCTTCTTTGGGACGGATAGTGTCAACAACGTCCTCGTCTACAATAATAGCTCGCTCAAATGGCTTGCCAAATTCGATTAGCGAATAGAGCGCAGAGGATCCCAGGCTCTGAATGGACGGCTTGTCGATGCGCGCGGTTTCAATGTATAGTCTCATCGCCTCTGGAGCAAACCTCCAGTCTTTTAACAACGTCTTCAGAAGCGATGTAAAGAAAAGCGAGTACATGCCGCCTTTGATACGATCATGATCGTTTTCTTGGAGTGCTTTCTTGAGTCCCTGCAGAAGCGGCGGAATTACAAGTGGCTTGCCGCCTACAAGAGCCTTGAGCGATGAATCTTGAGCGTTCTGAGCGACACGGCGAACGTCGGCATAAGAAGACAGGCAGGATTGTGTCAGATCAAGAAGAAGCTGCTTGTCTAGTTCACTCTTTTGCCTGGAAGACGCGTTATGCTTCAGACGTAAGAGCAAGTAGGCTTCTGCTCTCTTGATGAGAAGAGGGCGTGGATAAACCTTTCTCAGTCCCTTGACCTTGAAGGCTGCAATGTCGGCCTTGTAAAGCCGCAAGTGACGCTCGAGAGGGTGTGCAGAGCGTTCAATACCGACGTCTGTGATCCATGTTCGGTACGCGGAGCAAAGCGCAGTGAAGCAATTCACATCGTCCTCTTGATGCTCAACCAAAAAGGCATGTGCCTTTGTCAACAGCTGACCGAGTTCCTCGCGCAGAAGGTGCGTCCGCTCGTAAGCCGGATCATCTCGCTTGAGGGGATAGCCTGCACGATAGCGAAATTGGGGTCTCAGCTCCTCATCATCGGCGACCTCGGCAAGAGGATCATCGTCATCAACCATCATCTCATCTTTGTCAGCGTCAACAACGGAATCATCCTCGATCTCGTCAACTGCAACTCCAGACGCGCGCTTTGGATCAAACATGACAGACATTCCTGACGTCACCAGACGAATCTGCTGCATCAGCCGTGAGACTTCATCGGACCACTCCTTATTCTTGCCTTTACGGCTGACGGGAGGGTTATCACTAAGAAGGAGGGCCAGTTGTTTGGAGATGGATTTGGTCTGGGCTGCGAATAACTCCACGGCAAACTCAGCCTCGGGCGGCGATGGTTGATGCCACTTGATAGTCAAATCAGAGGGCGCCGTTGTCTTCCCCCAGTCACAGATATCCAGACCCCTCTTGAAAACCTCTGGCTCGTACAGGGCATGGTCAATGGGATAGGTGTGAGTTAGATTCAGGAGTAGGTGGTGGATGTAGTTGGACACCAAAATAGTTGGCAGGCCACGACACTTTTCTTGCATGTAGCCAGCAATTCCGAGAAGTTCATCCTTGTGGCTGAGAACCTCTCGTCCGACGTGGACAACTACCATGGCCAACATGGTGACGTGCCATACTAGGGCTCTGTCGCGGGGCAGGTAATCGGTGCCCGATGTTCGATCAGATGCAGCATGGTTGTGATCAATCTCGTTGCGGATATTGACAACAAGCATGGGAACGAAGATCTTTAGCGTCTTTTCCGGGTTCACTTTGCAGAGTGCATTGAGAATCCAAGCCATGGCATCTCGCGCCTGGTGAACAACATGCGACGACACAAACGTTGCGAGCCTTTCAACGACCATATCAAACAAGTCCGGCGATAATGACGCAAACAAGGGCGATAGCGCAGCCGGAAGCGCGTTAATAACATTGTCTTCAGGGGTCCCACCACGAACCTGATTCGCATCGGGCAGGTTCTCGAGCAAAGTAAACACCTTCCCAAGCAGAGTCATGACGAACTCGCCAAAGCCTGCAGTTGATGATCGCAGAATATTGGCCTCATCCTCGTCTGTAAGTTCTGCGTCGTAGTCGATGACAACGTTCTGGCCATCTCGTTCCATGCGATCCATTTCGGCCTGAACCCATTGCATAGCCAGACTAGTATCGTGAACAGCACTATCTTCTTTAACCATTGAAGCAAAGGGAATACTGTAGGCGACGCTCTGGATAAAGTTGAGCGTGTACTGTGTCTTGCTCAGATCGTTGGCATCGATGCCAGGGAGAGCCAGCGCCAGGAGAGCAGTCATGTGGCATCGATAGCCTTTGAGCTTGGACATGATATTGGCAATCATTTGTAAGCTATTCAGGCTCGAGGTTGTTCGGTGAACTTCAACCAAGCCTTGAAGACTAGGATAAAACCTTTGCAATGCACCAGGTAGAACAAGATCGGGTTCCAGGTAAGCTAGCCCTTGCAGCGCATTATAGTAGCAATGGGATACCCGACTGCTCTTGGAGAAAAGACCCATGAATGTTACTTCCTTGAGCGATTCGACGAACCGCCTTTTCAATTCCCCGTCAATCTTGCGCTCTTGCGGTATTTCGAGCTCGCCGCTCTGCTCTCGATTCCAGCGAGAAACAAACGCATCTGTCAGAAAGAGCGTCAATTGGCCAAGAAGAGACGTCCATGCGCCTTGATTAGACGGGTGAAAGAATGTGTCGATTGACTCCATTAGGCCCTCGAGTGTTGACATGACGGAGTCCTTTTCACCCGAGCAGGCCGGCGACAGCGAGCTGACAATCAAACGCGCCATCATGTATGCAATTGGATACTTTTTCTTGTCCTTTTCCATGTACATGCCGGCACCAGACAGATAATCGAGCGGCGAGTAGGGGGAGTTGGACTGGCCAACGGGGATCTGTGTCAGTCGCAAAATGGTTGTGAAGATGAGATCAGATTGCGCCTTGGTGAAGATGCCATGTTCGCCAAAAGGAACGTGAGCAGCATGCAAGTGATCTCGCGCCAGCCTCGAAAACATGTCGATGAAGAAGATGTCGACCACTTTTGAGCGGTTCATGATAGACCACAAATGAAAGAGGGTAGGAAAGAAGGCGTCGGGCTGCGCAGCGAGGGCAGTTGGGGGTGCCGGATGACTAGGTAGCAGCGTGTTGAGCACTCCAGTGACAATGAAAGCATTTGGTAACTCGTGCACGCTGAAGAATGGCAGGAATTCTTGCAGCATCTCTGGACGCTCCTTTGGGTCAAAGTATGTGTGAACATGGGTGCAAAGCTTTAGAAGCTGCTTTGATGATCGGCGGCGGCTGCTCTGATGAGAAGGAACCTCGGCGGGCAACACCCAAGTCTTGACCTCTTTCCAGAGCGGCCTCCAATCGAGTGTCAAGTCCTCACCCGGCTTCAGGTAGTGGTTTTTTCTGCCAACGGAAGAAGTACATTGTAAGCGAGTGGGAAAACTTTCGCGTACTGATCTGCGTGCTCGAGGGGGTTTCTTACCTTGTCAGCGTGACAACCATGCGCAAAAAACGGTCGGCCGCCGTGGAATCCAAGCCCGGGGCCAGTGCGAGAGAGTAATACAGCTTGGCGAGCTTTGCTCTGAGCTCGCGCGTCATTTCAAACTTTAGGTTGAGCCAGCCTTGAAGTTCCCTTGTCCAATGCAGGGCACCAGGGGAGAAGTCTTCGGCGCGGATGGCAATATAGAGCTGCTTGAGGATGTCTTGAAGTGCGACATCGCGCTGCTGCTCCTCCTCGACGAGGAAGGGCAACTGATTAAAGTATGCAAATGTGCGAGGGCGATATCTCTTCTTGTCATCCTCATCCGACTTGGAGCAGGGGATTCCGGGGGTGGTGGCTCGCGAGATGGGCTCGTAGGAGGCAAAATTGGCAAAGAGCTGCGATGCCGACGTGGCAGAGAGGGCGCCGAGCGTACCCTCGTGGTGAGGGCCTGGGTTCTCATCCATGACAGATGGAAAGGGCAGATTGCGAATAAATCGTATGAAGGTAGGAGATACTGTCAGCGGTCAGAGAGCGCTGCTGTATGACTGGTGGTTGATGACAGTTGCTGCCAAACGGCGTTGTTTGTCGCCGTGTGGCGGATCTAGAGCGTGCACTTGTCACCAGGGCCGTCGTTTGATGCAATTCTAGAAATGGTTGCAAAAAGCTGAAGTCGAAACGTGTAGTCCCATTGAAAGAGTATTCGAGGGGTCGGCGGTCGGATGATGGTTAGGCGGCAAAGGACGTCGTAACCGTACCTCGAGCGATGGAAATTCGGAGATGGTGTGGTAGCTGCGATGACGGCGGCGACTCGGTGCCTAATGAAATTCAGAGAAAGAGGTGCGCTGCTGCGTGCGACCGCGTGTGAATGGTCGAGCGAATAATCCGTCAGGGGCACAGGGTAACGCCGAGACGAAGATGGAACGGCGCGGACAGATTGAGATGATGTCGTTGCAGGACCTTTGAAGCGGAAGAGAAAGCTTTCTTCCTACTGGGGGTTTCGAGGTCAAGGGACAACGAGGCAAGCAAGATTGACTAAAAATAAATGGGAGCTTCGAACGCGGGAAGAGCTGCAGGGAAAACTAGCACCCAGCGAGATGGGGGGGAATACACTGGGATTGCCACTTGGATTGGAGATAATATGGGGGGGGGCAGAGCGCTGAACCGCTGGTTCAGTGGATCAACGTTGAAGCGGTTAGCCTTGTCACCTCCACTAGAAGTACCTTAGTTTTGCGAGGCAGCTTGTCGCTTCTTGCCTAGGTATGACGGATACCTAATGGCAAGCATGGTATCCGTAGGTAGGTAGGTACGTAGGTAATCGCCTTCTGTTTGTTTTCAATCATTGTAAATTTATAAATGTAGCAGTACAACATTTCAGTTGCTGACAAAACAATTTACTTCAGTCCCCTCTCTTGTGGAGAAGAATCAACCCATTTGCCTTTCCAGCGAGTCACTCATACCTAATACTTTACCAGTCGTGCCAGTCACCAGTGCCAACAAGGTTATACAGCTCCGCACGCTCAACTTGCCCGGCACCGGCCTACATCACCATGTCAGCTGGCTAAAACTGGAATGTGTGACTTCAGACTATGACACCAATGACCGACATTTCAATTATTGAATTTAGGCTACTATCCCGTGTCGGCCGCAACGACATGGACGATCAGACTCTTGCGTCATATCTTGACTATCCTTTCCTTCCATACACCCCAGGCTGCCAAGGGCCGCCTCAGCAAGACCCCGCTACCAAAATTCACAGGACACTCAACAATTACACTCCCAACTCCATACCCCGCGCGAAAAAAGACATCAGTGCAACTCGATGAAACGGCATCAAGACCAAAGCTTTCTACGTCACCTCGAATTACATCACACCAAATTCCCAAACACGTACTGGTCAATCATAAATCGTCTTTCATTCACCTCCTCAGTATAAACCTATCCTCGCCGTAATACAGGCCACGTGCGTGACGGGTATCTAAATGCTTCATGCTATGCTAGTAGTGTACATGTGTGTCTTTGTTGCTAGTTGATATTGTTTGCTATATTCACGTATGACGCTTTTGTGCGCTCCCCTCCCCGCCAAAACAATTACGCAGCCACGAGGCCAGCTTTGTTACGGTTCCTCGCCGAGGAACAGGTTTGTCCACGCTATCAGGCGTAGCCCGCCCATCATTCGAACCAGCGTGCAACGAATCTCGTCGCCGCTGTTCTTGCTGCTTTCTCATGAAGTGACTAGCCGCGGATAGTGTTCGAACTGGTGGCTGAGCATGAGACGAGGCACCTGTCGATTTCCTGCGCTGGTGATTCATGCCATCTTGAGGCTTGAACTCTCTCGAGCTCTCTCGTGAATCGGATACGGATCCTGCAACATGCTCGCTCTGCGGACTGCAGCAATGCGACATGGAACGAGCCATTTTCGGATTCGCCGTTGCGGGCCATCCGGCTTGTCGAAGGCTGATCCAAGTAGCTGAGACCATCATTAACATTTTGCTGTCTTCAGTCACCGTCTCAGTCTTTCTCTTCTCCGCAACGGCAGAAGCGGGCTGGTTTTGTTGCTCCTCCTGTGCAACGCTAACTCCGCTTCCGAACGACTTGGTCGGCGGATAACGACTGCTCGATGTGGACATTGTGTTGTAATTGTCATATATCTCTAGGGACGTAGAAGTGAGGACACCCATGATGGGATGTCGACGGGCAGCAGGGTCCAAGATGCTAAAGGTCCACTTGTCCTGCATGAGTTGCGTTTGCCCGGTATTGCAAGCGTCCATACTATTTGTCCGCAAAGGCGTCGAGCGGCGAACCCATCTTCCTCTCATGGGAGAAGCAGAGCCATCGGCATTCTTCATTTCGTATGATCCATTGGAGTTAGCCCCAATGTCCCATGTAGAGCCATCACGAAATGTCAGTTCAGCGTGATCCGTGCCTTCGTGAGGGTTTACAGATACGACTGCCAAAACGTCTCGTTCGCCCATGGCTTCTGTTGTATCGTCAATGCCTGAGACAGTCGGTGTTGATATATTGTAATTTTCGCTGCGCATTAACAACAAGTCGTTCTGTCCGAGGTTAGGCTTGGCCCGAAACATTCGGGGAAATCGTTTCGCCAGGACCGGTATGATGAAACTTCCTGCAATTTGACTAGACGGAACAATGTCGAATGCCGGGACAGCGCGCTTCTCGCCCACTTCTTGAAGCTGGAGAAGCAATTTGGGCCGGAACTGTACCAGGCGACGCTGTTTTGTTCGAAGGCCAGGGGCAGGATGCGCGAGCGCATATGTCGTCGATTTCCGGGGTATGCGTTGCTTGCGCTGGCGTCGGCTGGAGACATCGCTTTCCGCTGTCAATTCTGATCCAGCAATGGATTCCTCATCTTCGCTGTATAAAGGCGTTGATAAGTGAGTAACATGTAGCTCGTCTCGAAACCGAACAGAGTAGTCTCGGTGTCTTGCGCTCTCGGAAGCCGATCTAGCCTGTGCTGGTAGCGAGGTTGGGCGCCGTTTAGGAGTTAAAGAGCCATGTTCCTGAAGACTTTCCTGTCTTTCATGCGGCCCCGGGCTAGCAAAGGAGGCGGAAAACCTTTGAGTCTCGTCTGTAAGTGGTCGTTGCATTCTGGATCGAACAAATATTTGTTTTCTGGGTACTAATTCGGAAGATCGGCGCTGGCTAGTGTATTCGTGGCCATGGAGGCCAGCACCAGAGTGTAGAAACATGCGAGCCTGCGCTGCAGCTGCATGTAACTCCCAGATATACGGCTACACCGAATGATGGAAATTCATACGGGTAGCCTGAATGCTTATTGAACGAGGGTGCCCGTAGTATCTGGCGACGATAGGTGGGAAGGAATGCAGAGGTACGAGATAGGCCTGTTTTTGGTGTTCTCTCTTGAGGATGATAACGCGTTATAGGTGGCGAGAAAGAGGAGTGAGATTTCAAGAACGCGTGCTGGTTGATCTCGAGGTTGTATCTGTTTGAGCAGTGATCGCGTTCCAGATGTTAAAGGTAGGGTGAGACAGCGATGTCTCGGGGATACTCCTCGTAATCGGGATCAAGCGGGGTGCGCACTACTAAAGCAGCACAGCCAAGCTGATAAATTGATGGACTGATGACAGAGGAAAAGTAAACAGAAAAGCGAACGAAAACAAAACGAAAATTCCACGAAAATGTAAAGTTTCTGGGTCTGCTTGGTACTCCGTGCAAGTCAAGGCCGCCAAGACAGCATGGGGCTTGGCTGACTGGTTGACCGGGTCGGGTCAATCGCCAACGATGGCCAACGATGAGATGGCGCACCTCGGCAGGTATCAGTGGAGGTGGAAGGTACGAATGGTGTTGAGGGCAGATGGATGTTTAAGTTGTCCAGGAAGATACAAGAAGGAGAGCTTTGGGAAAGTTTGCAAATAGGAGCAAGTTTAGCGCAAACAAAAAGGGATGGCGAGGAGCTTGGGGCGTTCGTGGTTTATTCATAGATAGGTCAGCGGCCAAGAGGTCGGCCAAGGCGGACGAGGACCAGCCAAAGAAATAATAGTCAAATTAAAAAAAAAAAAAAGAATAAAACGGTCGGATAACACCTTTTGCCGAGTCATCAGACTGTCGGAGAAAGCTTTTCGGCAAAGGCTAGCGCTGAAGCGGGCCTAGTGACTGCTGGAGCTGGACCCTATAGCCCTTTAAGAGCTAGTCAGTTGGAGAGTAAAATAAACAAAATAAAAAGGCAAAAAAGAAGAGGAGGAAATTCCGCGCAAATATCCAATCAATCCAGGCTCTTGGATCCCTGTTGTGTTCCGGTAGAGCCGCGCCCGATCGGACTCATCAGTGGCGCGTGCGGCGTGAGACAGCCTCGGACGGGCAGTGAGTGGATTTTGTCCGCAACTTTTTTCACGCCATTGTAGTTTCTAGTGTATGTATGCATGAAAAAGTGCTAAATGATAAATACCGTCGGCACAGGACATTGGGTGAAAAACGGATACGATTCAGGTAGCCAATTTGTTCAAGCCATTCAGTCCATCAGCCATCAGCTATCCAGTCATCGTCAGCCAGCGTCAGCCATCATCAGCCATCCAGCCTCAGACCAGCCCTAGAAGACAGCCGCAAGACCAGTAAAACCTAAAAAAGCCTCCTGTCACCGACTGTTGCAGTTCTCTCTCTGAATCCACTCAACTTATTTTCCGCTCCTGGCATCCTTGTCCATACAATACTAATAATGGCAAGTTTGGAAAAAGTAGGATTTTTGCATCTTTTTCTCAAAATTCCGTAGTTGCACCATTTATTTCTCTCGTGGAATGACACTTAATCGTGTCTGCAATTTATCAACTTGTTAGCCAGGTCACAGCTTGTCGTATTCGCTCACAGGACTGTCTCAGCCCCGCGCCCACACCATTACAGGCATCCCCTTGAACCACAGTATATAGATTTGGGAATAGACTTGCGCCTGACGTCGGACTCGGCGTATTCGCTTTAAGACCACTCGTCCTGTCATAATGGCAGGCCGCTATGCTCGGCTGAATCTCAGTACAAAGCTACATTTTCTCTGACTTGGTACATACATTATTTTCTTACCAACTGCAAATCGCGCTCTCCATTATTTCAAGCAGTCGTCTTTTCCAGCCTTTTCCCGACATCGATTAGCCGATTCCTAATATGACTGCACGCGCCTTTTGAGACGTGGCCCCGGTCTTGCCGGTGATTTTCTCCACCAGGTTGAATTCGAGCTGTCATTTACCTTGCAGTATCAAGATGCCGCGTGACCACATTGTCCGAATCCCAGAAGTATGCACATTCCGCTAAAGAAGGCGCGCCGGGTCGCGCGCGTCGCCTTACCGCATAACAAGTTGCCCGCTATCCGTCCGCGTATACACAGCTGCAGATGCCAACACGCTAGCCACACTCAAAACCTGGCTTCCTGGCTAGAGAGCTCGGAGACTGATGATTCTCTCGCACCCGAGACGGACTCTGCATCCCACCGGCGTTGAATCTGCTCCATGGAGCGTCGGGGGTCGGGTGCAACTTGCAATCAATCTCCGCCGTTGACGACGGAGTTTTGCTTGAATGGAACAAAGACTTCCGGGCCATCCGATACAGTGGGTATGGCCGATGTTTAAGCTACTCGCCGCTCCCCAAAGCCCGTTATGCATATTTCGAGATGCCAGCTTAGATGATTTATCGCCCATAATTCTTCCTCGAACATTCTGACTGAACAAATAACGGCCAGGAGTCTGTCTCTCGCCTTACGTGCAGCTGCGAAACTGGCGTCTACTCAGTACTTCAGCTGCTCCCATAACACATCACTTGCTGTCCATATTCATGAGATCTGAAAGCTGCTCTTATTACTGCAGAGGTACCCAACTTTAGTATCATAAAAAGGCAGGTATAAAACGACTTTTCATAGAAAATCTAAATAATTTGTACATACACCCACACGTTTGGCAGCTGGCACTTTAGACAGACTGCAATTCCAAGGTGCGTGCATCTGTAGAGTGGGGCATCCATCAATCTTCCAATCTTCTGAGCTTGCACCACCTAAGTAACAATTTGAACAACCTCGATCGACAACCACGTTCGCACAATTACCTACTTGCTGGCCGGCAGGAAGCCCGCATACATGCATGGACCATATCAACTAGCCAACGGGGTGTTATAGCCGGACGCGAGCATGGCCCGGACACACTTCATCCCAGCACGCGACTCCCGACATCGCGCAGCTGTCCTCGCTTTGTATCGCGCGCTGGCCAAGACGGCAACAAAGATTCCCCTGCAAAACCATATCGGTGATGCTCTCACCTACTCTAGTTCTATACGTGCGGTACTGCGCCGCCGATTTGAAAAGAACTCGAGCGATACTAGCCCCAGGCTCGTTTTTGCCGCGTTGACAGCTGGCTACAAGGTGCGAGCGACGCAATACCCGGGCTTTGGTCTTTTGTTCATGCCACTGACTGAACAATGTAGTTCCTCTCATTTCTTCATAAGTCTCAAAATGCGAGCTCGGCCGAATATCGACAAATCGTTCAATACCTCTCCTCCAGGAAGGAGATCCCGACCCAGCAAGCCGGCGCGCCTGCGACTAAACAAGCCGAACGAAAAGAACCACTCTTGGTCAAAATATCTGGACCTGGTGAAGCCGCGAAATATACTTCAAACTTGTATCCTCGACCGCTGAATTCCTTGACTCGAACACGGCGCGTCCCCATGATGGCGACTACGGCTGAAGGTCTACCTTTTTTGCGCACATCATTCGTGCAGCCCCACGAAATGTCCCGCATGGTCGGGCGTAAGAATGCAATTTTCCAATCAAAGATTGCAAAAATCACCGAGATCCAGGACGAACTCTTACCAGACGCTGAAACGGAGGATGAGTGGGAGCGCATAGTCGCGCGACAGCTGCGCAAGGAGCGTCTGCCGCATGAGGAGAGACCGGACGTCGATGAGACCTACACGTGGAGTCTGCACCTTTCTCGATTATGGCTGGAGTGGAAGACTGAGTCGATATGGCAGGACTGGATTGCGCGAGGCGAGGCTTTGCAACACATCGTGGACACCGAGCAGAAACTTGCTGATGAAGAGGCTGGAAAGACTTGGAAGCCTGCATCAACGACTCCAGAGTACGCGAGGCCTCCGTCGGCGGGTAAAGTTTCCGCTCGCGAATTGATATCTCGAGTACCACCTACGCTCCCGGGTGAAAAAACTGGGATGGATGGCCACGACATCTTCTCAACTCCGGCTTGGGCTGCGCACGTCAGGTTGAAGTATAACTCGATGCGGGCGTGGGCTGTCCAACCGCGCGGCAGCAAAGCGCAGTCTGTGTGAAACTATTCATCTATAACGCATTATACCCTTTTCATCTCTAGAAGCTTAGAAACCCGTACGCGATTTCTCCGTATACCCCTCTACGATGCTGGTGACAGGAGCGAGAGACGTTGGCTGGACTGTGCGTGTTGGGGTCATCGCCGCCGGTAGTCTCACGTCTTGGTAATTATGTCACCTTGTATTTTTCTTTTCTGTCAGGCATCAATTCTCAACTCTCCAGTCATCTTGCCATTACCAACACAAACACGTCTGCCAGTTAATACGGTTGCCCCACTAATGATCTACCGAGCCTCTGAGACCTAAGGGACAGTGCTGTGAAGCACCACTAGCTGTCCATGCTCCAGAACCCAAAGCACAGATCGAATGTGTAATCGAATTGCCAGGCTGTTCCGTGGAATCTTCCGCTGAAAACGTAAATCCATAGACCTGGCATTCCGTGGCCTAACCAAGGCTGGATGGATCTCGATGTACATATTTCAATGGCTTATGCCATCCAGTGTCTCCGCAGTTTAGCGCGAACCGGCACCTCAGTTAGCGACGAGACTAACGTGGGGAGATGCCACCAATTACAATCCCTTGCAGATGGAGCCGTCATGAGCTCCTTTCCCTACATAGTACTCACCATCCCTACTGTACAGTTATTTTCCGTCCTTTTTTCTATCAATCGTCTCGGAAGCCATGTCCTTCCTGTAGAACATGCCGTCAAAATACACCGCCTCAATGGTTTGATAAGCTATCTTTACAGCTGCTTCCAGCGTGGTTCCACGGGCAGCGACGCTCAAAACTCGCCCGCCGCAAGTACGTAAGGTTTCGTCAACCAATGCAGTATCAGCATGTTATCGTCGTGACATTTCTGGGAGTCAAAGTGTGTTCGCACGGGACCCATACAGCATATACCCGTCGAGGGGAAGTCAACAAGGTAGTCAGACACTGCATCATGCCGCGCCGTCGCTGTGCTGAGGGCCCGCCTGAATCGACACGACATTTAGGAAGTCAGAGTATTGAATTTACAGGACAGTAGTGGCAGTCTCGATGGCGCATGAGCGCGGACTCAAATGTAGACGGTCGGCTTGGCCGCCGCTTTGTGTGGCTTGATGACATGCTGTGTATTGCGACCGAGGCGAGCCTGACGTGGGCGCTGGTCGCGCAGGATCGGTGAGAACGAGAGATCACTGGGCCAGGCCGCGCGGAAATCGGACTGCGACTTGTGACAGTCATCGGGGCATTCCGAGAGCGATAAAGTCAAGGCTTATTATACGGCGGTCGATAGGTAGTGCAGTTTGGCTCAAAGTTATTCTCAATTGGCCTGGGGCAGTGAGTGGCTGCTACTAAGAAATAAAATACATGAGTATTCATATACTGAGGGAATGTAGGTACCGAAGTGATGTGAGCCTAGTGGAAACAACCTTAGGAACGCATTTCAGCCGATTTACACTATCGACCGCCGTGAGGCTCCACCCACGAGTCGCCATCGGCATCAGCCGTGCATGAGCAAGTCTCGACAGAGAGCGGCCAAGACGACGTCTTTTTCGTCGTATCAATCACCCAGCATCACTCTGCCGGGACTTTCAGTGCATCTACCATCGCCGCCATGAAGACGGAACCGCCAGTGATCGAGTCGCCTCTCGGCAATGTCTATGCGACGGGGTTGGCTGGGCAGGCCGTCGTGGACGCCGTCAAGCCGGTGACAGGCAAGCGGAAGTCGTCTCCGAGCGTAGAGAAAATTGACGGGGAAACAGAAGAGCAGAGTCAGAAGCGCGTACGTGGACGGCCGCGATTAGACACCAAAGACGAGACTGCTGCCGATGTGAGTGCTTGATATGACGGCCTGTGGCCTATCACATCTAATATCGACATAGCGGCGGAGGACGCAAATTCGTCTTGCGCAAAGGGCTTATCGGCATCGAAAGGATAATGCCATTACCAGCCTGGAGGAAAAGGTCAAGGAGCTGGAAAAGAGCAATGCCGATATGAGCCGCGAGTTTCACAGATTTCACGATCTCGTACTGGCGCAGGGTCTCTTGGATGCATCATCAGAGGCTGCTAACCGATTCAGAGCCGTCACGGACAACTTTCTCCGGATCAATGGCCGGAACGTAGGGGAGACGGGCTACATTTCTCCAGAGGATGAACGCACAACAGTCATCGACGGCTTTCGAGGTCCACCAGAGGCCAGCTGCGGCTCATCAATTGGAACCCAGAGCTCCCCAAAATCTCAGCAAGACACCTCCGGACACACTCAGTTGGTTCCATCTCCGGGGAGTAGGACGGCAGTAGACTCAATGACTTCTTATGAGGTTATCGCGCAGGCTACGCCCGACAATGCGTCATTCCCGCTCTACACCGATATGGATGTCGTGCCCAATCTTGCTGGATATGCAGCCATGACTTCACCGTTTGCGACGCTGCCTCTGACGAGCTCTTTATCATACCATGAACACTCATTCGGCCGTCGACTGCAGAGGAGGACGACAGAGCGTGGTCTATTTTTGGCGTCGATGGCGAACCCGCCGCCTGAGCGATACGCCGCCGTCTTTGGCTTTTCACTGCTCTTTGAATCTCGAGAAACGATCGCGCGACGTCTATCACAGCAACTAGCCAACCTGGTCATGCCGTTCCAGGACCAGGCCAACCCACAAAAGGGTCCTCTTGAGGAAAAGATGGAGCAGCGCATCAGATTGACTTTTGGGTTCGAAAAGGAATTCTTGAATGCCGACGAGATCGAGCTCTATTTGCGCCAGCTTGGAATCAACATCCCGCAGCAGGTGGAGTTTGTTGATGCAGAGGTGGATGTAAACACTTTGACCGATACGATGCCTCCAGTTTTAACAGCTCATGGATCCTATTCATCCCAATCGTCCGGATTTGACAACCAGAATACACATGTTTCTGTTTCAATGCCGCTGAACATGACCGCCAACCACGTGCTACTTCAGCAAATGCCGATGCAGCCCAATAGCTCTGCTCAGGCTACTGGTTTGTTGCCTTACATTTGCGCACCTGGCATGGAAAATGCCTGGAGCGCGACTCCATGGCAAAAGCCAAAGTTGACTATCAGTGTGGGAGTCTTGGTCGAAGGTCAGTCTCATCCGGCGAAATTTATCGAGGTGGACTCTGCTAACAAGCGAATCAGAATTGGCCTCAAGGTCTGTTTGCATGGGCAAGCACCCAGGCGTTCGGGTCAAGGACGTCAACAACGCCATCAGGGTGGCTGCTGGCCTCGCATAAAGGCACTCTATGGCTCAATAACGACTTGACATGTTTCAATTACTATCACTTGACGGAAATTTTGTTCGGGGGCGCTGACGGAGTTTTACTATGGCGACTTGACAGTCTCAGCAAATCGATATCCGGCCGTCAATGGCCAAGAAGCAGGCGTTTGAAAATGAGTTTTCTTTTTTTTTCCTCTTTCAGCATAATAAATTTTTTGGGAAAGCTGGCGCTGCTCACAAGGGGTTTCTTCCCGCTGATCGTCACCGACAGTACATGGGTAAGGCCCTGGCAGGGCTCATTAGCCGCATGATGTTGTGGCTGGAGGCAAACGACTACAGTTGGCGCGATCCAATACATTACATGGCAATTCCTTGCATACTTACTTGTATGGAGCATATAGGGCCCAAATCTGAATGTTGATTATCCGTGCTTTCTTGATCGAAGGCTCTGCTTGCGCGTTTGACTTGCCCACCTACCTACCTAATTGCCTACACTACCTACTGATACCAGTAACTACGAATGGATAACTGTCAACCCCAGCTTGCTAGCCGCTACCGCCCCAACAAATTAGTGTGTGGGGGGGCTGGGGACATCCTGGTATCATATCAACGGCGCTTTACCTAATCTAATACATTCAGGGTACCGGAACCGAGGCATACGTGACCTTGCCTCTACCCCATACATGGCCGTCTCGGGCGTGCCAATCATATACAGCAGCATATAACTCTATGAATTTGCTTTGATAGAGTGAGTGCTCTGATACTCAGCAGCCGACATGTATTCCGAGAAGCACGGCTCGGGCGGCACCGTCACGCCTCGAATCGTTATCCACGGCGGCGCAGGCAACATTGTCCGGCATGGCTTCCCGGTCAACAAGTACGAACAGTACAGAACGGCACTTCTCAGGATTGTACGTTGACAGTGATCTATCTACGCACAAATATAACGGTAGTTCCGCTGACAACTAACCGACGCCGCGATACAGATCACAAGCACGCATGCGTACATGATGACCACCATCAGTGACCCCAAGGACAAAAACGGCCCCCGCTCCACACCGGGCCCGCGCCGGCCCTCGGCGCTCGAGGTGGCCACGCACGCCGTGGTGCAGCTCGAAGACAACCCGTTGTTCAACAGCGGCCACGGCGCCGTCTTCACGCGCGACGGCACCAACGAGCTCGAAGCCTCCGTCATGGTCTCCCGGGGCTTCAAGAAGCGCGGCGTCGGCGTCATGGGCCTGCGACACGTGCGCAACCCCGTGCTGCTCGCGCGCGCCATGCTCGAGCACGGCGAGCAGGACCTTGGCGGGGGCGGCATCGGGCGGCACGAGTCACAGCCGCCGGCTCTTGTCGGCAGCAGCAGCCTGGACGCGCCGTCAGCGCAGGGCCACACGCAGCTCTACGGCGAGGCGGCTGAGCAGCTCGCGCGTGGGTACGGCTGCGCCATGGTCGAGCCGAGCTACTTCTTCACGCGGCAGCGCTGGGACGAGCACGTGCGCGCACTGGAAAAGGAGCGCGAGGGGAGGGCGGCGAGCTGTACGTGGGCGGCGGACGAGTATCTCCCGCAGGGCACGTGCGGCGCCGTCGCCATGGACGAGCACGGCGTTGTGTGCGCGGCGACGAGCACCGGCGGCATGACTAACAAGCTGACGGGCCGCGTCGGCGACACGCCCGTCCCCGGCGCGGGGTTCTGGGCCGAGGAGTGGACGGAGACGGGCGACCCCACAGGTACAACGACGACGACGACGACGGCATGGGACAGGCTGGTGCGCTCCGCACGCGCACCGATCGAGTTGACCGGCTCTCTGCGGAGCTTTCTCGCCGACTGCATGCCGACACCGTTTCTGTACACACCCGTTCCTGTCGGCGGCGGCGGCGGCGGCGGCGGTGGCACGCTGACGACGACGCGATGCCTGGCCGCATCGGGCACCGGCAACGGCGACTCCTTCCTGCGCGTCAACGCCGTGCGCACCGTCGCGGCCATGGCCCGGTGGAAGCCCGAGACGGGTGCAGCGGCGCTGCGCGCAGTCGTCGGGCCCGGGGGTGAGCTGCAGCGCAGCGCGGGCGACCGCTGGGGCGTCACGGGCGAAGGCGAGGGCGGCATGATTGGCATCGAAGGCGTGGTGACGCGCGACGAGCGAGGCGTGGTGGTGGAGGCTCGCGGCGAGATTCTCATGAGTTACAACGCCGGCGGCATGTATCGTGCGTGGATCGATGATGAGGGAAAGCCGGCGATGAGTGTATGGTCAAACACGACGTATGATGAGATGCCCGAGGGCGACCATTTTGAATGAGGTGAATGGATCTGTTGCCGACGGGGACTATGGGCATTATGGACTCTCTGGCGGATACCATGGCTCTTTTAAGCAATATCCTAGATCATCTGATAAACGGCAAAGTTTCATGTTGCTTAGCTCAACTTGAACCCTTCGTGACAAGTCGTGGGTTGACAACTTTTCGAGTGGAGCGCTGAGGTCCTCTCAATAGACCCTTCGAGGCGTTAAAAAGGTTTCTAGCATTTTGCATGACACGAAATCGGGTGCTAAGCAGGTACATTCAATTATTTCCGAGGAGCGAGTCTCACTCTCATATGTGTTGAATAGCAATCATATATCTAGCTACTGTGCAAGTGGCCGAACAGAACAAGCATGATGAGATATCGTCAGTAGAGTTCGTAACCTAGACTGACAGTCTCTTCACCGATGCCAGCACCCAACTGTCAAGTGCATGTTGGTCACGCCTTGAAAATGAGAAGATGGTCTCCAGCAGGCGAAATTTCTTTTGATTATTTATTACGGGATATGCCAAGCGGACCGATTCATCCTGTTAAGCAGACGATTACTTGGGAGTAGCCAATAATAGCGGCACCAGCGCCTAGCCACATCAAGCACGCCGGGAAATGGAAACCTGGAGAAGCTTAGCGGGAGACCATAAAAGTGCCTGGCATCTTGTTCCTTTGTTTTCTTGTTTGCCGACTCTGAACTCTCTTCATCTTTTCTCACTAATAAATAGTGTCGCGACTCGGACTTGCTCCTTTGAACTAGACTGCAACCATGGGCTTCAAAGTGATGCCTGCGGGCGAGCAAGACGCCGCACGGTCGGTGGCGATTGAAAAGTTGGCTTACAGTCGTGATCCCATCAGTAGCATTATTTTCCCCGGCCCTGCTGGGAACGACGCAGATGCCGCACGGGAGAACATAATGCTCCAGAGCCTCCGCGCGGATCCAGAGTCGTGTTTGTGGATCAAGGTGGTCGATGAGGACCGGATCGCGCAGGGCCTGCACGGCATGGTGTGCTTTGGCATGGCCTACCTCTGGAAGTCGACGCCGCCGCCACCGACCAAGAAAGTCTGGGGGCCCGGGTCTAACCCGGAGGCGTGTGAGCAATTTTTTGGTGGCATGACAAGGGAGTGGAATGAGCGGATGGGCAACAAGCCGCATCTCTGTAAGTAATGCCCAGTTGCATGTCGATTGAAATGATTGGCTCGAGGCTGACCCCGTTGGCTTATCCAGACCTGAAGCTACTTCATACGGACCCGGCATATCAGAGACGAGGCGCGGCTTCGATGGTCTTGCAGTATTTTGCGGACGAGGCTGACAAGCACGGCCTGGAGTCGTATCTCGAGGCTTCGGATGAGGGACGGCCGCTGTACGAAAAGTTTGGCTACGAGACTGTCCAAGTATTGGTGACTGATTTCAGTAAATGGGGTGGCCCTGACAAGGTTGAAAACTGCCTGATGCTGCGAAAGCCAAGACCGAGTAGCCAGTGAGGGATCGAAAAGTAGGCAATGATGAAGGACGTATAGATATGTACATATTGCTTCAAGGCCCATTAATAGATAGTATCGGCAGTAAGCTTTATTCCCTGTTTCTCACGAGGCTGCAAATAATATATGCCTGCTGCTGCATAGCTGATGCGGCGCAGCAGACTACTGGTAACTCCCAGCCGTGGCGTCGAGGGTGACGTGTCAAAAGAAGCCAGGCAGTGAAGGTATGATGTAAAATATTGAGAACTTGCTGGAGAGGGATTGTTTGATTGATACCAAATGATCTGCCTTTGTATCCGTTATTCTTGTCAGCAGCCTTTTCCCTTGCCTTGCCGAACCCTTGTTTGCGGGCCGAGAGTTGCCACTTGTAAACTACCTAGCAACCTAGCAACCTATAACGTTAGTTCCCAGTAGCTAATACGAGATCCACTGGCCCAGGGAACTTGTGATAAGTGGAAGCATGTGAAACTGTCGAGGACGCCCTGTAGCAACGTAGACAACTAACCGGATTAGTCCTCATGTCGCGAATAGCCTGCGCTAGAATCCAAACTAGAGAAAATCTTGTGCGAGAAGCTGAATGCTGTTTTGCGGGCGCTGACGCAAAAAGACAGGCGATAGTACGGCGGGTCAGCCTGCGCCACGGTGAGAAAAACAGACGACTGATGAAAAGGGCTCGCTTAACATCAGCGTAAAAAGATCCTGGCAAATCTTCGAATATTCTTTCCAGACTTCATCAGCTGGTCATTTTCTCTGTGTCGTGGATTTGACAACCCGCACGCTAATGGTTACGGAGTACTTCGGCAGCCTTTTCATCACCGCTGGCAAACTACCTATAGGGATCTCTCCACAACAAGGGTGCCTGGAGCCACTAGGCACACCCACTGTAACTACCTAGGCAGCCTATAACCAGGCAATCAGGCAGCGGCTAAGCAAAAGGCAGCCATACCCAGTCCAGCTCACAGACGATCAAACCAACATTGATCGAATTTTTTCCTCTTCCTCATCCTTTCTCTGACGATTGACGACGACTCGACGACCCCTGACGACATAATAAATTTCCAATTCCCTCAACGACGCTCCCTGCACACAAGTCCGCAACATGGAAAAGCTGCAGCTCGCCCGCGCACACGCTGCCCGCGCCGAGGCCGAAGGCGCCGCTCGCCATCAACTTCAGCAAACGCAGCAACAACTGCAGCAGCAGCCACGCCAACGATCACAATCGCAGTCACAGTCGCTGTCGCCATCGCCTCCACCACCACCACATACGCCGCGGGTACATCGTAGCCATGTCGACCTCCGTCACCAGGCGCACTCTCGTCCCCAGACACCTCCGCCCTACTCGGGCCCGTCCGACCCGGCCGCATCTGCGGCCATTGAGCAGCCCAGCGTCGACGACAGCTACCCGCACAATGGTACCATGGCCGCCAAGGGCTTCCCGCAGTATCCGGGTCTGCCCAAGGTTGACTACCGCATCTACTCGCCGCCGCTCTTCAAGCTCTCCTCGGACCTGACGACGCTCACGTCAAAAGCCGAGTATCTGTCCAACAATGCCGCCGCCCTCGTCACCCTCATCCGCACTCAGGCCTCGGTCCCGCCCAAGCCCTACATTGTCGTCAAGGGCAACCGCGGCCGCAAGGTCGATTTCGAGGTCAAGCTCAACCTCATGGCCCTGCTTATCCCCGAGGACGGCCGGGCCCGCATGGACTACATCCGCTGTGTCGGCCACAACGAGGTTGCCTACCGCGGCTCCACCCGCCCCGACGTCCTGCCCGAGGTCGGTGACGGCGGCCTCGACGAGTGGTGCCGCCGTTTCGTCGAGGATCCCGCCGGTATCAAGAGCTTCACCCTCGAACGTGTCGTCGCCAACCTTGATGTCGGCTGGATCGACGGCCAGATGCGCAGCCTCATCGCCTCGCTCAAGTACAAGGGCAACGTTGAAATCACATTTGTCGTCACCCACAGCAAGATTACCGTCCAGAACCCCGACAAGGTCAATCAGTTCTTCACCTCGGTCACCAGCCTCTTTGCCGGCAAGAACAAGTACGAGGTTGTCAAGTCCGTGTGGCCTTTTGCCTCGTCTCGCAGTGGAGAGCCCGGCCGCAAGTGTGCCGTTCAAACCGAAGAGACGTGGTGGAGGGAATGGCGCGGCCCTATTGGCTATGCTATCGCTCAGAAGCGCCAGGGCTGGGTGACCGTCGAGGATAAGCTCGAGGCCGTCATGGAGGGCAAGGGCAGCAACATGGCCCCGGTGGACTGGGGTCATGTCGAGAATGCACAATAAACACCGGCAAACCGGGCATCGCTCACAGAGTGTCGTTGCAGCTTCAGCACCAATAGCTGCGCCCACGTGCTGCATTCAACGAGGGCCGGCAAGCGAGTCTAGTTAGACGCTCTATTGCCTTGTTGCATCCAACATCCACCTCAGTGACCTGACTTGGTAGTCAGCAATTTCTTTTTTTTTTCTAACACGAAAATGCCTACGGCCTCCTCATTTATTTATTTCGCAGGATGAAAACAGCCACCAACGCGGAAAAGAGACCGGAAAAAGAAATGCCTGCACCTCTGGTGTGCAGATGGCGCGAGCAACCCCCCGGTTTTGTCCAAGCCGGACACTGCCGCCGCAGGGTGGCAGCCTCACTACGACCTCAGAAGACGCTAAACGGAACGAAAACGGGAATATACTGAACAGCTAACAGCCACTGTATCTTCCTTCTATCATGCGCCACTGGGAGCGCCTCTCCGCACTCTCATTTGCTCACTGCAGCCCCGGCCGAACGCCTCGCCCCACTATGCCCGGCTTGGTTCTTCACACTAGCTGTGGGGGCTCCGTCTTTGTCTGTGCCGTCTTCCGGTCTAACATGCCCGAACCGTTTGGCGCTACTTACTGTCAGATTACGGTACCTCAGCCTGTTTTCTCTCATTGAAAAAGTCCACACTTGGCCCATTTTCCTCTTTCTCTTCTTTTTTTCCCCCTTCGTGCTGTGCTGGCCTTTTTAGCGTTTCAAACTCTGATTTGCGTTTCCCCGCGCCACGGACCGCTTGACGGGTTTCCATCTGCACGGCGTTGCGAATCCCACCCGCCACCATGTCAGACATTCAATCCAAGGACGTCCCTGTCGTCCACTCTGGCGATCACACCGAGGACCTGCAGAAGCCCTCCATTGAGGATGCTCTCCAGCGCAAGACTTTTTTCCAGGCTGCTCTGCCCGTCTTTGCCTGCGGTGCTGGTCTCTTTTCCGATGGCTACATCAACAACGTACGCCCTGACCACCTGCGCTCTCCTACTTCGATGCATTGCGTCTCTTGCTAACTGTTCAATTCTGTTCAGGTCATTGGCTCCGTCAATACCGCCCTGTCAAGACAATATGGCAAAATTTATGACACTTCGCGCGCCAAGGACGTTGTCGCCAGCGTCGCATTCGCCGGTACCGTGCTTGGCCAGCTCATCTTTGGCTTCACTTCGGACCATTGGTCACGATCGAATTCGCTCGTCACCTCGACCGCCATTCTGATCATCTTCACTGCCCTCGCGGCTGGTTCTTACTGGCATGGCGAGGCCGTCGGCATGTTCAATATGCTTGCCGCCTGGCGATTCTTTGTGGGTATCGGCATTGGAGGTATGATACCCGATTTTCAGCCCTATCTGCGTAAATAACTTACAGACTAACTCTTGTTGCATAGGTGAATACCCTGCTGGTAGTGTCGGTTGCGCCGAGTCCACTGGTGAGCTCAAGCGTGGCACTCGCAACCGCTGGTTCATCCTCTTTACCAACTCCATGATTGATGTTGGCTTTGTTATCGGAGCCTTTGTCCCTTGTACGTACTGTCAACACTCCATTTTCGCTCCCCTGCACCGTCTTGTTGCTCACTTGTCGAACCTTAGATGTTGTCGCCGCCGCCGCCCACAATGGCCATTACGAGACGATCTGGCGCACTAGCTTAGGCATTGGGGTCGTCTTCCCCCTCATTCTATTTGTTCTCCGACTCCGCCTCAAAGAGCCCGAGGAGTTTGCCAGGGAGTCTATGCGCCGCGCCACTCCATATTCACTGGTCCTCAAATACTATTGGTTTAGATTGACTGCCGTCTCCGTCATCTGGTTCCTTTACGACGTAAGCTTTTTGGTTAACCTCAGCCGAGATATATCAACTGATCTTCTCCTAGTTCTCCGCCTACGCCTTTGGTATATACTCGTCCGATATTCTCAGCTCCATTTACCCCAAGAACGCCCCTTTGACGACCATTTTCGGCTGGAACACCGTCATTAATCTGTTTTATATTCCGGGAACTATTCTTGGTGCCTTTGTTAGTGATTGGATTGGGCCCAAATATGCCCTCATCTTTGGTGTCTCGGCCCAAGCTATTGTTGGTTACATCATGGCTGGTGTTTATGACTCCATTTCCAAGCACGTCGCCGCTTTCGCCGTGGTGTATGGCATCTTCCAGGCTCTTGGCGAGCTCGGCCCTGGCAACAACATTGGTCTTTTGGCTGCCAAGACGTGCGCCACGGGTGTCCGTGGCCGCTACTACGGCATTGCGGCCGCCATTGGCAAGATTGGTGCCTTTGTTGGCACGTACGCTTTCCCTGCCATTGAAAAAGCCGGCGGCAACAAGACGCAGTCTGCTCAGTACCCATTCTGGGTCGCTTCTAGTCTCGCCCTTCTCTCCGCCGCCGTCGCCTTTTTCTGTCTGCCCAACGTCGGCCAGGACACCATCGCTGAGGAAGACAGAAAATTCCGGCAGTATCTTGAGAGCAAGGGCTGGGATGTATCGCAGCTTGGTCTGGGCCCGACCGATTCGGAAGCGTCCGTTGCGCACACGGAGAAGGTCTTGCAGAAGAATGTGACTGATGATAAGAAGCAGTAAAATGAGCCCCTGCTAAGCACGATCGAATCTTTTGTTTTAAAGATACCACATAGCGTAAATAGTGCCAATGTACACTACAGTAATGTGTTTTCGACTGCGAAAAGATATGTTGAACATTGCTACTATCATCCATTACATGCCAATAAATGTCATGTCGGTGGGTAGTTTGAGTTTCGTCCGGGGAGCGTCAGTCGGGGCTCGGGGAGTCAATCTGATTACTAGGGGACTATTAGACAAATCGTACGGTGATTCATTGTCGGGGTTGTCGGGCTTTTTTTATAAACGCCTGGTTCTTCCTCGCGATCCGCGGCAAACCTGGTCCATCCAGCGCCTAGAGTATCGTCGTCGGCCGATTTATCCGCATTCCCCCTCGATTACTAGACCACGGCTCGTGTACGTTTATCCGGTTCATCCGCAAATCGCCGCACAACAGAGAAGATCAATGAATCTTGGAAAATGCCAGCTGATATTGAGGAATGTCTCGATGGCGCACGGCTACGGATACAAGTCGTCCCCCACAGTCCGCTTCTACAGCGCGGGGTAAAAACGTGGGGAGTTGCTCCCAACAGTGGCAAGTAGCCGAACCTCGGTGTCAAGCTAGCGCGCCCATCCGCTAATAGCGGACGCCACGACCGCTGTAAGTTGGCTTAGACCTTGTCAGACCATATAACCGCGTCCGAGGCCATGGGGTTTATATCAAGGTGACGGGGGGCAGCACACCAACAGATTTACCTTTCAATCTTTCTTTTTATTCTTCATTTCAACCCCATACTCACATATCATCAGCCATGGCACCCACGGGCCCCATCACCACGCCGCTCACCACCCGCCTGGGCATCAAGCACCCAGTCATCCTCGCGGGCATGGCGCACGTCGCCGGCGGCAAGCTGGCGGCGGCCGTGTCCAACGCGGGCGGCCTGGGCGTCATTGGCGGCATCATGTACTCGCCGAACCAGCTGCGCGAGATTATCGGCGAGATGAAGTCGCTGCTCAAGAGCCCCGACCTGCCGTGGGGCATCGACCTGGCGCTGCCCAAGATTGGCGACGGCGCGCGCAAGACCAACCACGACTACACCAACGGCAAGCTCGACGAGCTGATTGACCTGACGATTGAGAGCGGCGCGCACGTCTTTGTGTCGGCGATTGGCACCCCGCCCAAGAGCGTCATTGACCGCCTGCACAAGGCCGGCATCCTCGTCATGAACATGGTCGGCCACCCCAAGCACGCCAAGAAGGCGCTGGACCTGGGCGTCGACGCTGTGATTCCGCAGGGCAGCGAGGGCGGCGGCCACGCGTCCAGCATCGCCACCTCGATTCTGATCCCCGCCGTCGTGGACATTGCTAAGAACTACCGGCCGCCGCTGCTGAATGGGCAGACGGCCATGGTGGTGGCGGCGGGCGGCATCTCCAACGGCCGAGGCCTCGCGGCGTCGCTCGTCAACGGCGCCGTCGGCGTCTGGGTCGGCACGCGCTTCGTCGCCTCGGTCGAGGGCAACACGAGCGAGGAGCACAAGAAGGAGGTTGTCAGCTGCACGTACGACCAGACCGAGCCGACGCTCGTCATCTCGGGCCGTCCGCTGCGCCTCAAGGTCAACGAGTACATTGAGGGCTGGCACAAGCGGCCCGAGGAGATCAAGGCGCTCTGCGAAAAGGGAATCGTGCCGTTTGAGCACGATCTGGACGAGGGCCGCGACTTTGACTTTCCCCACATCATGGGCCAGGTTGCCGGTTCCATTCACTCGGTCGAGCCCGCCGCCAAGATTGTCGACGACATGGTCAAGGAGGCGGTGCGAGTGCTGCAGGTCGGCAACTCGTACTTGTCCAGCACGAGCCGGCTTTGAGAGTGGGAGTGAAAAAGTCTTGTATTTTTAGTTTTCAGAATGGAGCATGGAGACATGAGTGACGAAATCGACAATTCTGTCAAAATTCAGTTATTCTCAATACATATACCCTCTAGGGTATTCTGTACAGTAAGAATCGCTTTATTACATAAAGCAACCAGTACGGTAGACAGTACAGCCAGTACAGCCAGTACAGTGGTCAGTACAGTGGCTAGTAGAGCCAGTACTGTCAGAGGAGGTAATGATGTTGTATTCTCTAGGTTCTGTGGGGGCCTCCACAGGGCCTAACAAGTACAGTAGCTAGTACAGCCAGTACAATAACCAGTACAGTAGCCAGTACAGTAGCCAGTACAGTAGCCAGTACAGCAGTACAGCTAGTTTAGTGGCTGGCACAGCAGCCGTATAGCCATTCAGTCAGTATAGTAGCTGTATAGTGGGTAATATAGTAGATACTAGGGTTTTTTATAGAATTTTGACAGAATTGTCGATTTCGTCGCCCGTAGTTGCGATGCCGGTTAAGCTTAAAGTGGGATCGGCCTCTGTGGCGTTTTAAAGCCGATGCATCGCCGGTTCACATGGCCACGAGTCAGCTTCCCGGTAGTAATATATGGAAATAGCCCGAGAGCCAATAAATAAATGAATTGGACGAGCAGATGTTGGGGTCGCCAAGAACTATAAATGCAAAGGCGCACGACGCACGACCATCTCTGTAGTTATTAATACTGGATAACGCTTATGACCGGCCCTCGGGTAATCGGGTATCGTAAGCAAGTCGGACTGCCTCGATCCGCAGGCATCATCGTACGGGTCTCATTGGAAATGGATAATAAGCCCCAGTCATATTATAAAAGTAGCTGCCATGGAGCGGTTTAATGATGGAATGTATCGCTAGGGTTAACCCGCTACAGCGAGGATTCCCACCATGCACTCACTGGGTTGACTGACATTCTTTTTCCAAGCCACACGAAGTGGCCTTGCTGTGTTGCCTCTTTTCAAGCCAAATAAATACTCGATAGAAGCCATGTACGACGCGCTGCCCAATCTTGTCAGCTTCGGAGTGGAATTTCCACGCACCAAAATCGTCAACGCGGCACTTGAATATGCAAAAGAGCACTGCAATGTCCTGACATTCAACCACGCCGTGCGCTCGGCCTACTGGGCTGCCATTATCGCCAAGAAAGACGCTTCCTTTTCCGAAAGCGAGCTCGACCTGGAGCTGGTTGTTCTCAGCTGCATCTTGCACGACATGGGCTGGGCCGAGACCGAGGACCTGCTGTCTTCAGATAAGCGATTCGAAGTGGACGGCGCAAACATTGCCCGCGACTTTATCCGCACATTCAACGCACAGCAACAAGGACCCGAGGCTGCGGCCTGGGACCAGAGCCGCATCCAGCGATGCTGGGACGTTATTGCGCTGCACACCACATTCAGCATTGCGAGGTACGCCGCCCCCGAGGTCGCCGTCGCCGCCTGCGGCATCCTTGCCGATTTCCAGGGTCCGTATTTCCCCAACGGCCCCGGAGGCGACAACTTGATCACCTTGGACGAGTACTCTGCGGTCATGGGGCTATTTCCGCGCGCGGGCTTCACCGTCGACGGCTTTACCCATCTCATGTGCGGCATCTGCCGCAACAAGGCCGCTACCACGTTTGACAACTTTGTTGGCGAATTTGGCTCGCAGTATGGTGTGGATGCGGCTGGCACAGGGAAAGAGGCGTTTTCTCAAGCTCGAGGGGACGCTAACATCGTCAATTTACTGCTTGGCGGGCTGGATGCTTTGGAGAAGCTGGATGCTAGCAAGAGAGAGTAGCTAGCCATGTACAAGATGCAAGAACAGGCGGAGCAAAGCATAACTGTGCCGCGAATATTGGCTCTCGGGATTGGCTAATAGTAGTGAAGGACATGTAGTTTGAGTCCGTGGCAATTCTTTCAAGGCCAGACAATGGAGAGAATAATGTCATGGCAAAATCGACCTTTTTTGAGCTCACTCAGCATACTGCAAAGTAGTGCTTGAATAGTAAAAAAGACCCTCCGCGATGATCCTCGGCATATCCTATGCATCGAAGCTAAATAAATGCACTACATACTAGATCCTCAACTACCTAGACAGCGTCATACCTACCCATTGACATGGTCGAGCGGCAGCCAAGTTAGCGTCTAATAAACTTTGCACTTGATGGCACGCATAGATGGGCTTATAGGCTTCTTGTTGTGCACACAACTCTAGGCTCTACAGTGGACCTTCTTATCATATCAAGTCATAGTAACGATGCTAGTGCAATCATCAGGGTAACGCTTGTCATGATCAGCGGACTCATGATTGATAGACTGTCCTTTGACCTGCTTCAACTGAAGACAACTCCATCCAAGATGTAACAAAACGCCCACACTATCATGCTTCTAGCTCTATTCCACGTGAATGCAACTCTACTGCATACAAACTTACGAAATGGATTTCTTGGCAAATGCAACTGACGAACCGACGGGAGTTTGAAAGGGACTCAAAACCACTCTCTGACCATGTCCGCATTGACCCCTCTGCGCAACACCCCATACGCAAAAACAAAGACCTTCCTATTTCCGAAGCAGCGCATTTCTCCTCTTTGATCAGTTGCCAAGAGAGCCTTGGCATCCATGACGCACACCTCGCCAAGAAGATGAGATCGAGATACATGGATGCCAAGAGGGGAGCATCGCCGTTCTACGCAACGCCACCACTATGCCGCCATCAACATTTTATAGCAAACCGGTAAACGATAATGAAGCCACCCGGGCATCCAAGTTTGGCCATGTACGCTAATCTCATTGTGCATCGTATTTCCGGTGCCATACCCGCTTTCATTCTCTCTCTAGACCTAGCAAATCAGGAAGGTGAACTAGATGGATGCGACCTCAGTCAGATAACCGGACAAGGCCCAACCGTGATGGCCCGCACCTTCTTGTTATCACCTAGCCCTTTGCAAAACACGAGGGACAAGAGGAGACAATGCCTTACAATGGAGGGGCAGTTTATCGCGACAGCTCCGTAAGCTATGTGAACAATGCTCGCAACCTGCTCCACGTCGGAACCTCGAGAGCGCTCGGGCGTCGGCAATCATGAGTCGGCTCTCCGTCTCCGTCATCTATAAAATGTCGTCGTGCTCTATGTCCTCAACAGCTCTCAATACCCTCACAGCATTTTCATCTTCCAGACTATCCATCTCCAAGTCGGACACCATTGCATCGTTTGTGAAAAATGAAGATTGCCGCCGTTTTCCTCAGCGCCTTTTGCGCGGCTGCCCTCGGCATCCCTCTCGGAGACCATGTCCAGCACGAGAAGCGCGAGGCGCATCCTCTTCTGCGCAAGTCTACCGAGGCTGTTGATGGCACGGTCACGATTCCGGCCCGCATCGCCTTGAAGCAGCGTAACCTTGAGCACGGAATGGAGCTGCTTCTGGCCGTCTCCGACCCTGCCTCTCCCAACTACGGCAAGCACTACACCTCGGATGAGGTTACGGAGCTCTTTGCTCCCGATGCCGACTCCATTGACAAGGTCACCAAGTGGCTCAGGGAGGCTGGAATCGACAAGGTTACCGTGCCCAAGAGCAGAGGCTTCGTTGACTTTCAGGCCACAACCGAAAAGCTCGAGTCGCTCCTACAAACCAAGTATCACGTCTATGAGCACAGAAGCACCGGATCGCAGCATCTCGGAGCTGATGAGTATCATCTGCCCCGTGCCATCTCCGACGTTGTCGACTTCGTGGCTCCGGCCATCTTTACTGGCGCCCTCAAGAAGAGGGACGACGTCAATCGCAGGCCCTCTCATATCAAGCCATATCCCTCAGGAAAAGAATCCACAGACTGCGATACTGTCATTACCCCTCAGTGTATTGCCGACAAGTACAAGATCCCCAAGGCTACCCTCAACTCGACTAGCAACCGTCTGGGTGTCTTTGAGGACAACGACGAAATGTATAAGCAATCAGACCTTGACATTTTCTACGAGGCCTATGCCCCTAGCATCCCCAAGGGTACTGGACCCAAGGTCGACCTTCTCAACTTCAATGGCCAGAAGCCGAATCCTGAGTATGCTGCAGGCGAAGCTGCACTGGACTTTGACATGGCGATCCCCATCATCTATCCACAGGGAACGGAGCTGTTCCAGTCAAAGGACAATTTCAGCCGCTCGACGCCTGGATTTTTCAACGTCTTCCTCGATGCTATTGATGGCTCGTACTGCACGTCCACTGCCTACGGTGAGACCGGTGACGACCCCAAGGTCGATGGCACTACTAAGAATGAAGAGTGTGGCACCTTTAAACCTACAAATGTCATCTCCGTCTCTTACGGGCTGTCCGAGGCCTGGTGGCCTGTCAACTACCAAAAGAGACAGTGCGATGAGTTTATGAAGCTTGGTCTTCAGGGCGTCTCGATTGTCTTTGCTTCTGGTGACGGTGGTGTTGCTGGCAACCACGGCGGCGAATGCAAGGGAAGCAACGGTCAAGTTTTCAACCCCGCAGCGCCTGCTTCTTGCCCATACGTGACATCTGTCGGTGCTGTATACATTCCCGAGGGTAACTCTCTTGATGACGCCGAAGTTGCCACGACAAGTTTTGCTTCGGGCGGTGGATTCAGCAACATCTGGTCCCAGCCCGACTACCAAAAGTCGGCCGTCTCGACCTGGTTCTCCAAGCACGACCCTGGCTTCCCCAACTACTCTACCAAGGATGGCGTCATTCCCAAGACTGGCATTTACAACAAGGCTGGTCGCGGATTCCCCGACGTTGCCGCTCTTGGCGACAATGGTGCCGAGGTCTTGAACGGCGACAAGATCCTCAACGGCGGTACCTCGATGTCTGCTCCCATCTTTGCCGCCATCATTAACCGAATCAACGAGGAGCGCATCTCGGCTGGCAAGAAGCCCCTCGGTTTCGTCAACCCCGCTCTATACAAGAACCCGTCCATGTTCAACGACATTACTTCTGGCGACCAGAGCGGCGGCGGCGGTAATTGCAATGGAAAAGGATTCAAGGCCGCTTCTGGCTGGGACCCTGTTACCGGTCTCGGTACCCCCAAGTACCCCGAGATGCTTGCCTACTTTAAGGAGCTGTAATCGATTCGCTGATTTCCGCGGCATTGGGCCCGTGAAGCGACGGATGTTTTGTGGTTGAATGCATACCAAATTCGAGAATTTGTTCTCTAGTACATAGATTGAAGTAAAGAGATGAATATAGTTTGAAAATTAAAGTCATTTTGTGTCGGCTCGTGATAGTGTCGCATGTTTGTTGCCTGCCATGATCAGAGTGACGCAGTGGGCTTGAGCAAGTCTAACCACAACCCCAGCTATGCAGTCGCTGGGCCTGAGAATTACATGAGATACTGTAAACCCCTTGACAATAACTGCGAGTGGTTTCGCGACCGCAAAACTGGCCGGTTCTGTCATGCTAAGAGGCTTTCGACATTATCAAGCCTAATGGGAGCTACGCCATCGCCAACTGGTGACGTCCAAAAGCTAGATTCAATCTATATTCATCACGGCCTGGTGTTATTCGTCATTGAGATGGTAGCGAGGCGGTATGTTGTTTCAGACTTCTCTTATAATAAGCTATTACAAAGATTCTGCTAAGCTGTCCCTCGCCTGGCATGGATTCTTCATGCGGAAGCAGCTTTTAGCATCGCTAATAGCACTGTTACTACTCCACTGCCATCGTAAGATCAAGTGGATGCCCTGAAAATGCGGAACCTCAATAGCCACCTTTTACCCAAAGAGGAGATCAAGTGTGAGGCGAGCCATCTTCGAGCTCGATCCAACGACCAGGCGATACACACCGAGTTTAGATATGCGTTTCTCTGCGTGGCTTATCTTTCGAGAATCCTTCTAGTGCACAGAATGCATGGAATAGAGATGGGTTTAAAGTTGTGATTGCGGCCCGTGCTTGGTCTATTTTCCTACTAAACATAAAACATGTAGTGCTTCATAGACTGAGGCCCGCTGAGAGGAGCGACCAGGAGATTGGCCTAGCATGTCCTAACCCATGGACATGTGGCTATTTAATGTACTGTAATTAATTTGTACAATAATATGCCAAACATGGAAGCTCATTGCTTTCCACCCAATCTCCCTCCGTCATTTCACTTGGTGTCACTTGGTGTATCACAAGTAGATTGATCGCCCAGAGGATACTCTACAGCCAGAAGCATAAATGCAGTTGCATCGAGTATATATGAAACTGGGAAGCAGGCTGCAGAGACTATAAAAGGACGTTTCGTCGCTACAGTCTCCAAGCCTCTCTCGACACAGAATACTTCGCACGATTTCCTCACCCAAACTTCATGATGCGATCTTCTGCTGTCCTCACACTGACCACGCTTAGCTCCATTGCTTGTAGCTATGAGCTCCCCGCGAAATTAAAGTCTCTTTATGACAAACACCAGGTAAGACGAAGCTAAAAAAAAAAGAAAGAAAAAAGGCAGCTCGTGGGAAATAAACGCTCACACGACGTTGCAAACAGTCTGGGCCTTGCTCAAACAAGCTGTCCGGCACCTTTAAAGGCGGCGCTTCTTACTGCGGCGATATCCCCAATGCCATCTTCCTCAAGGGCAATGGCACCTACGACAACATGGATATTGACTGCGACGGTGTCAACAGAAGCGCGGGTGCTTGCGCCAACGACCAGACTGGCCAGGACCAGACGGCTTTCATGGACACGGTCAAGACCTATGGTATTCCAGATCTTGACGCCAATGTCCATCCCTATGTCGTCTTTGGTAACGCCGAGGCGGATCCGTCCTTTGTCCCCCAAGACCATGGCATTGAGCCTCTTTCTGTAATGGCCGTTATTTGCAATGACCAAGTGGTAAGGACTCCTCCCTTTCAACGTCATGTTGTGTTGATTCTTCATTAACAGAAACTTTTTTTTATCAGCATTATGGAGTCTGGGGCGACGTCAACGGCGGTGTTCTCACCGGCGAAGCTTCTCTGTCCATGGCCAAGTTGTGCTTCCCCGATGAGCCTCTTTCGGGCGACAATGGCCACGACGCCAAGGACGTCATGTACATTGCATTCACGGGTAATGATACCGTCCCTGGGAAAGACGGTGCGGACTGGAGCGCAAAGAACACTGAGGATTTTGCCAAGAGCATCAAGTGCCTCGGTGACAAGCTGGTCGATGGCTTGTAAGTGGCTGCTGGCTGGTCACGAGCTGTGCAAAATGTAATGATTTGTCGGATTCAAAACCGCTTCACCAGCATTGCTTTCAACAGAGCCTAGTTCACATACCACTTGATGTTTTTTTCTTGTTTTTGACGATTTATGCATGCCGCTGATGAGAATGAGGGCCGCATCTTTGAGCCTGCCTGCCAAGCTAGATCTAATCGCGCCACACCCGTGTTGCCGTGTTCCGTCCAGGGCGGGGTAATGTGCAGGCGCCGCCGGTTATGTGAAGAAGAAAATCGGGAAAATTAAAAGAAGAGAAAAGAAATACAATTAGATTGAGGATTATTCACAAGTTCTATACCCTTTCTAGAATTACTTGAACAGCCTGTCTCATCACACACACTTACCTAATTACCAAGCTGGCCGGGTACAACTAGGAAATCTAGCGCCAATAACAGCCGTGCGTGCTTTCAAGGGCCGAAAACTCCCGCTTGTAATTGTACATGCTCCTCTCCTCTTCCCCGCATCGGCGGGCACAATGCTGACGGGGACAATATCCAAAAGTATAGCTTCCTGGTCTTGTCGTTGCTTGTC
Organism: Beauveria bassiana ARSEF 2860; assembly: GCF_000280675.1. NCBI lineage: Eukaryota > Fungi > Ascomycota > Sordariomycetes > Hypocreales > Cordycipitaceae > Beauveria > Beauveria bassiana. The sequence goes on from NW_007930851.1 coordinate 234,953, forward strand.
GTTTTTCCAAAACTTCCAACAATGGAAAACAGCGGCAGCGCTCGAGCTGGAATAGACTCGGTTGCCATGTTGCCCGCTACAGAAGAGGCATACGCGGCCCTCGAAAGGAAATTGCTACGAAAGGTCGACTTTAGGCTCATGCCTGTGCTGATATGCATGATTGTGTTGAAGTATGTTTTTTTTTCTCTCGCCTGATCCGCCCAAAGGAAGCAACTTTTATTTTTTTTTTTTTTTTTTTTTT